>NW_026099453.1:42500-46881 GCF_024542735.1 Bombus huntii
TTGCACGGTCTCTGCACGACCGCGACGAACGCCGACGAGCGTCCAACAATCGCTCGTACGTCGCGTATGTTCTCTCCGTCCGCTCTTATTCGTATCCTCGTTCTTGTACCTTCGTCCGACTCCTGAAACGTTCTCTTATATAAAGAAGAACGACGGCGGGTTGTAAGGCAAGAAGGGACAGAGAGAGACAGAGTACGGAGAGTAACGATACGCAACGCAAGCAGTCTTAGGTTTACGTGAGCAACCCTCAGCCAGGCGTGGTCCAGGAATTGTATCCGTGGACCGCAATGTGCGTTCGAAATGTCGATGTTCATGTGTCCTGCAGTTCACACGTTGACGCGCAATTAGCTGCGTTCTTCATCGACCCACGAGCCAAGTGATCCACCGTTCAGGGTAATCTTTTATAAATTTACAACAGTTCAATACTCAAATGTACTCTTCTCGGTTCTAGCGAAGCCGAGTTCCGTCACGTTCGACCAACGGGAATCGAACGCGCAGAAGTCGCCATAGGATTGACGACACAAAAAACGTTCGAAAAAAAAAGAAAACGACGAACGCGCGAAGATACGCGCGTTCGCCGGCCGGGCGTAAAGTACATTATGATATATAACAACCATCGAGATCGAAGCTCCGTTCGTCAGGAAACGACGGGGATATATACACCCGATTCTGAATCCTCTGTACAGCACACGATCTCGCGAACGAGTAAGCACGGTGGCTAGCCCATGTTATATATGTGTTTGATTCTACTCTCTCGTCCAATTATTCAAGAAACAGCGCGCGTGCATCTCTCCATCGTTCGGGTGATAGTAAAGATTCGATGGGATTCGCGCGGCCGTCCGCCTCGAGCGGTCTTTTCGTCCCAATATCCCAGAAGCAGAGTTTGAAAAACTCTAGCGACGGCACGGGTGTCCGACTCACGACATCGAGGTTTCGAAGCCCGGCGATCCCCTCCGAACGGATGGCGACCACGCGACCGACTGAAAGCATGAAAAATCGACGAAAGATAGAACACATCTCCGTTCCGGGTGGTGTTTTTTCTTTAAAAAAAAAAAAAAAAACAAAAATTCGATGGGACTCGCAGCCATCGTCCTCGCGCGGTCTTTCGTCCCGCATATCCAGAAGCAGAGTTTGAAAAACTCTAGCGACGGCACGGGTGTCCGACTCACGACAACGAGGATAGACAGCCGGTCCCCTCCGAACGGGTTATGCGATGATAAACTCGATGAAACTTTAGTCTCGTTCAGGTAGTGTGTGTCTTGTAAATCAAAAATTCGATGGGACACGCATCCATCGTCCTCGCGCGGTCTTTCGTCCCAACATCCAGAAGCAGAGTTTGAAAAACTCTAGCGACGGCACGGGTGTCCGACTCACGACAACGAGGATAGACAGCCGGTCCCCTCTGAACGGTATATTATATATGAGATGATAGACGACAAACTGGATGAAACTTTAAGTCTCGTTCAGGTAGTGTGTAAATCAAAAATTCGATGGGACTCGCATCCCGTTCGTCCCTCCGCGCGGTCTTTCGTCCCGATATCCAGAAGCAGAGTTTGAAAAACTCTAGCGACGGCACGGGTGTCCGACTCACGACAACGAGGAAAGACAGCCGGTCCCCTCTGAACGGTATATTATATGAAACTTTAAGTCTCGTTCAGGTAGTGTGTAAGTCAAAAATTCGATGGGACTCGCATCCGTCGTCCTCGCGCGGTCTTTCGTCCCGATATCCAGAAGCAGAGTTTGAAAAACTCTAGCGACGGCACGGGTGTCCGACTCACGACAACGAGGATAGACAGCCGGTCCCCTCTGAACGGTATATTATATATGCGATGATAGACGACAAACTGGATGAAACTTTAAGTCTCGTTCAGGTAGTGTGTAAATAAAAAATTCGATGGGACTCGCATCCGTCGTCCTCGCGCGGTCTTTCGTCCCGATATCCAGAAGCAGAGTTTGAAAAACCTCTAGCGACGGCACGGGTGTCCGACTCACGACAACGAGGAAAGACAGCCGGTCCCCTCTGAACGGTATATTATATGAAAACTTTAAGTCTCGTTCAGGTAGTGTGTAAGTCAAAAATTCGATGGGACTTCGCATTCCGTCGTCCTCGCGCGGTCTTTCGTCCCGATATCCAGAAGCAGAGTTTGAAAAACTCTAGCGACGGCACGGGTGTCCGACTCACGACAACGAGGATAGGACAGCCGGTCCCCTCTGAACGGTATATAATATGAAACTTTAAGTCTCGTTCAGGTAGTGTGTAAGTCAAAAATTCGATGGGACTCGCATCCGTCGTCCTCGCGCGGTCTTTCGTCCCGATATCCAGAAGCAGAGTTTGAAAAACTCTAGCGACGGCACGGGTGTCCGACTCACGACAACGAGGATAGACAGCCGGTCCCCTCTGAACGGTATATAATATGAAACTTTAAGTCTCGTTCAGGTAGTGTGTAAGTCAAAAATTCGATGGGACTTCGCATCCGTCGTCCTCGCGCGGTCTTTTCGTCCCGATATCCAGAAGCAGAGTTTGAAAAACTCTAGCGACGGCACGGGTGTCCGACTCACGACAACGAGGATAGACAGCCGGTCCCCTCTGAACGGTATATAATATACATTATGCGAACGGTAGACGATCAACTAGACGAAACTTTAGTCTCGTTCAGGTGGTGTAAAAAAAATTCGATGGGATACGCACGCACGGCTGTCGTCGTCCTCGAGCGGTCTTTCGTCCCAATATCCAGAAGCAGAGTTTGAAAAACTCTAGCGACGGCACGGGTGTCCGACTCACGACATCGAGGCTTCGAAGCCGGCGGCGTTCCCCTCTGAACGAACTTCGGCTAGACTAGTTACGAATCGTTGCTACACATCGTCTTCATCGTCGTCGTCGTCGACATCGACATCATCATCATATCATCATCATCATCATCATCATCATCATCGGTCATCGTCGCATAGCGGGCCAACATCCACGCGATGCGTCTTCGTTCTAGGTTACCCGATCCACGAGTATGTTACACGTGGTTTCGTTATTTTCGAACGAAACGACATACGAAGAGCACACGCCCTTTGGGTAGGAAGCACGTTTCGAGAACGACGAGAGTTTCGATGAAAGAGACGAGAGAAGTCGACGCAGAAGGTATCCATGGATCTTCGAAGAGAACCTTCGAAGATGTATATCGGTATCCTTTCGCTCTGCGCGACTCGCTACAAGTTCTTTCGCTCTCGTCGACCTCGTTCTAGACGCTTCGTTCGATCCCAAAGAGGAGTCTTCGATATGTCCCGTTGCTAGGAGGAGAACAAACGCAACACAGACCACGAAACATAGAAGAGAATAGGCGAGCATGATCACTCCGACACGAGGCACTTTAGAGATTTTCTTATTAGTTTGCATGGACTTTTATATTTCGTTTGTACGGTTTCCACGATGCAAATACGAAATACGAGATCGTGACGGCGGGTCTTTCTGTGTACGGCCTCTCGCAGGCGCCACGACTGCATTTCTCTTTACACCTGGTTTCCATCGTAATTTTTTCGTTTGATATCGAGCCTTAACTTTTGTTGGCTCTTTCGAAGCTAGAGTTCCCTTTTATTAGAATTTCATATATATATATATTATATGTTATATGTTTTATTCGGAGACGGCGGGTCTTTCTGTTTACGACCTCACGCAGGCGCCTCGAATAAGTTTCATTCGCATTTCGTTTTTATACTTGTATATATATATCTCTTCATCCCGATGATCGAGAGAGAGTGCCACCTTCTCTTCGTATAATTCCGTAGCTGGAGGGTCGTCTCCTCCTTAAGAATATTTCTATTCGTGCCAACGGAGGTTGCCAAGCTCCCTGGCGTTTTCGTTTGTTAAAGTATATAGCTTGTTAATACGTCGTATATACTTTCGTCGATACAGGAGGAGTACGGCTCCTTACCGACCATTGTGATATATATTTCATAGTTTTTATATGTGTTCAAGTCAAATTCTTTTGGTATCGTATCGTTAATGATCCTTCCGCAGGTTCACCTACGGAAACCTTGTTACGACTTTTACTTCCTCTAAATGATCAAGTTTGGTCATCTTCCCGGTAACATCGGCAATGCTTATCACATTGGCCGCGCACCAGTCCGAAGACCTCACTAAATCATTCAATCGGTAGTAGCGACGGGCGGTGTGTACAAAGGGCAGGGACGTAATCAACGCGAGCTTATGACTCGCGCTTACTGGGAATTCCTCGTTCATGGGGAATAATTGCAAGCCCCAATCCCTAGCACGAAGGAGGTTCAGCGGGTTACCCGGGCCTTTCGGCCAGGGAAAACACGCTGATTCCTTCAGTGTAGCGCGCGTGCGGCCCAGAACATCTAAGGGCATCACAGACCCTGTTATTGCTCAATC
>NW_026099454.1:0-12500 GCF_024542735.1 Bombus huntii
GTTCGCCGGCCGGGCGTAAAGTACATTATGATATATAACAACCATCGAGATCGAAGCTCCGTTCGTCAGGAAACGACGGGGATATATACACCCGATTCTGAATCCTCTGTACAGCACACGATCTCGCGAACGAGTAAGCACGGTGGCTAGCCCATGTTATATATGTGTTTGATTCTACTCTCTCGTCCAATTATTCAAGAAACAGCGCGCGTGCATCTCTCCATCGTTCGGGTGATAGTAAAGATTCGATGGGATTCGCGCGGCCGTCCGCCTCGAGCGGTCTTTCGTCCCAATATCCAGAAGCAGAGTTTGAAAAACTCTAGCGACGGCACGGGTGTCCGACTCACGACATCGAGGTTTCGAAGCCGGCGATCCCCTCCGAACGGATGGCGACCACGCGACCGACTGAAAGCATGAAAAATCGACGAAAGATAGAACACATCTCCGTTCGGGTGGTGTTTTTTTTTTTAAAAAAAAAAAAAACAAAAATTCGATGGGACTCGCAGCCATCGTCCTCGCGCGGTCTTTCGTCCCGATATCCAGAAGCAGAGTTTGAAAAACTCTAGCGACGGCACGGGTGTCCGACTCACGACAACGAGGATAGACAGCCGGTCCCCTCCGAACGGGTTATGCGACGATAAACTCGATGAAACTTTAGTCTCGTTCAGGTAGTGTGTGTCTTGTAAATCAAAAATTCGATGGGACTCGCATCCATCGTCCTCGCGCGGTCTTTCGTCCCAACATCCAGAAGCAGAGTTTGAAAAACTCTAGCGACGGCACGGGTGTCCGACTCACGACAACGAGGATAGACAGCCGGTCCCCTCTGAACGGTATATTATATATGAGATGATAGACGACAAACTGGATGAAACTTTAAGTCTCGTTCAGGTAGTGTGTAAATCAAAAATTCGATGGGACTCGCATCCGTCGTCCTCGCGCGGTCTTTCGTCCCGATATCCAGAAGCAGAGTTTGAAAAACTCTAGCGACGGCACGGGTCTCCGACTCACGACAACGAGGAAAGACAGCCGGTCCCCTCTGAACGGTATATTATATGAAACTTTAAGTCTCGTTCAGGTAGTGTTTAAATAAAAAATTCGATGGGACTCGCATCCGTCGTCCTCGCGCGGTCTTTCGTCCCGATATCCAGAAGCAGAGTTTGAAAAACTCTAGCGACGGCACGGGTGTCCGACTCACGACAACGAGGAAAGACAGCCGGTCCCCTCTGAACGGTATATTATATGAAACTTTAAGTCTCGTTCAGGTAGTGTTTAAATAAAAAATTCGATGGGACTCGCATCCGTCGTCCTCGCGCGGTCTTTCGTCCCGATATCCAGAAGCAGAGTTTGAAAAACTCTAGCGACGGCACGGGTGTCCGACTCACGACAACGAGGAAAGACAGCCGGTCCCCTCTGAACGGTATATTATATGAAACTTTAAGTCTCGTTCAGGTAGTGTGTAAGTCAAAAATTCGATGGGACTCGCATCCGTCGTCCTCGCGCGGTCTTTCGTCCCGATATCCAGAAGCAGAGTTTGAAAAACTCTAGCGACGGCACGGGTGTCCGACTCACGACAACGAGGATAGACAGCCGGTCCCCTCTGAACGGTATATAATATGAAACTTTAAGTCTCGTTCAGGTAGTGTGTAAGTCAAAAATTCGATGGGACTCGCATCCGTCGTCCTCGCGCGGTCTTTCGTCCCGATATCCAGAAGCAGAGTTTGAAAAACTCTAGCGACGGCACGGGTGTCCGACTCACGACAACGAGGATAGACAGCCGGTCCCCTCTGAACGGTATATAATATACATTATGCGACGGTAGACGATCAACTAGACGAAACTTTAGTCTCGTTCAGGTGGTGTAAAAAAAATTCGATGGGATACGCACGCACGGCTGTCGTCGTCCTCGAGCGGTCTTTCGTCCCAATATCCAGAAGCAGAGTTTGAAAAACTCTAGCGACGGCACGGGTGTCCGACTCACGACATCGAGGCTTCGAAGCCGGCGGCGTTCCCCTCTGAACGAACTTCGGCTAGACTAGTTACGAATCGTTGCTACACATCGTCTTCATCGTCGTCGTCGTCGACATCGACATCATCATCATATCATCATCATCATCATCATCATCATCGGTCATCGTCGCATAGCGGGCCAACATCCACGCGATGCGTCTTCGTTCTAGGTTACCCGATCCACGAGTATGTTACACGTGGTTTCGTTATTTCGAACGAAACGACATACGAAGAGCACACGCCCTTTGGGTAGGAAGCACGTTTCGAGAACGACGAGAGTTTCGATGAAAGAGACGAGAGAAGTCGACGCAGAAGGTATCCATGGATCTTCGAAGAGAACCTTCGAAGATGTATATCGGTATCCTTTCGCTCTGCGCGACTCGCTACAAGTTCTTTCGCTCTCGTCGACTCGTTCTAGACGCTTCGTTCGATCCCAAAGAGGAGTCTTCGATATGTCCCGTTGCTAGGAGGAGAACAAACGCAACACAGACCACGAAACATAGAAGAGAATAGGCGAGCATGATCACTCCGACACGAGGCACTTTAGAGATTTTCTTATTAGTTTGCATGGACTTTTATATTTCGTTTGTACGGTTTCCACGATGCAAATACGAAATACGAGATCGTGACGGCGGGTCTTTCTGTGTACGGCCTCTCGCAGGCGCCACGACTGCATTTCTCTTTACACCTGGTTTCCATCGTAATTTTTTCGTTTGATATCGAGCCTTAACTTTTGTTGGCTCTTTCGAAGCTAGAGTTCCCTTTTATTAGAATTTCATATATATATATATATATTATATGTTATATGTTTTATTCGGAGACGGCGGGTCTTTCTGTTTACGACCTCACGCAGGCGCCTCGAATAAGTTTCATTCGCATTTCGTTTTTATACTTGTATATATATATCTCTTCATCCCGATGATCGAGAGAGAGTGCCACCTTCTCTTCGTATAATTCCGTAGCTGGAGGGTCGTCTCCTCCTTAAGAATATTTCTATTCGTGCCAACGGAGGTTGCCAAGCTCCCTGGCGTTTTCGTTTGTTAAAGTATATAGCTTGTTAATACGTCGTATATACTTTCGTCGATACAGGAGGAGTACGGCTCCTTACCGACCATTGTGATATATATTTCATAGTTTTTATATGTGTTCAAGTCAAATTCTTTTGGTATCGTATCGTTAATGATCCTTCCGCAGGTTCACCTACGGAAACCTTGTTACGACTTTTACTTCCTCTAAATGATCAAGTTTGGTCATCTTCCCGGTAACATCGGCAATGCTTATCACATTGGCCGCGCACCAGTCCGAAGACCTCACTAAATCATTCAATCGGTAGTAGCGACGGGCGGTGTGTACAAAGGGCAGGGACGTAATCAACGCGAGCTTATGACTCGCGCTTACTGGGAATTCCTCGTTCATGGGGAATAATTGCAAGCCCCAATCCCTAGCACGAAGGAGGTTCAGCGGGTTACCCGGGCCTTTCGGCCAGGGAAAACACGCTGATTCCTTCAGTGTAGCGCGCGTGCGGCCCAGAACATCTAAGGGCATCACAGACCTGTTATTGCTCAATCTCGTGCGGCTAGAAGCCGCCTGTTCCTCTAAGAAGATTTGTTTGTACGTTGGTAGTAAAAACCCACCGACCGAAGCCGGGGGCCTTCGAGATACCATAAGTTACGTCTATTTAGCAGGCTAGAGTCTCGTTCGTTATCGGAATTAACCAGACAAATCGCTCCACCAACTAAGAACGGCCATGCACCACCACCCACCGAATCAAGAAAGAGCTATCAATCTGTCAATCCTTCCGGTGTCCGGGCCTGGTGAGGTTTCCCGTGTTGAGTCAAATTAAGCCGCAGGCTCCACTCCTGGTGGTGCCCTTCCGTCAATTCCTTTAAGTTTCAGCTTTGCAACCATACTTCCCCCGGAACCCAAAAGCTTTGGTTTCCCGGAAGCTGCCCGCCGAGTCATCGGAGGAACTTCGGCGGATCGCTGGCTGGCATCGTTTATGGTTAGAACTAGGGCGGTATCTGATCGCCTTCGAACCTCTAACTTTCGTTCTTGATTAATGAAAACATTTTTGGCAAATGCTTTCGCTTCTGTCCGTCTTGCGACGATCCAAGAATTTCACCTCTAACGTCGCAATACGAATGCCCCCATCTGTCCCTATTAATCATTACCTCGGGGCTCCGAAAACCAACAAAATAGAACCGAGGTCCTATTCCATTATTCCATGCACACAGTATTCAGGCGAAGGTAGCCTGCTTTAAGCACTCTAATTTGTTCAAAGTAAACGTATCGGCCCACCTCGACACTCAGTGAAGAGCACCGCGATGGGATATTAGTTGGACCGCCCGCGAGGAGCTAAGCCCACCGATAGGACGTACCACATAATGCCAGTTAAACACCGCGAGCGGTGAACCGACACTGTGACACACAGATTCAACTACGAGCTTTTTAACCGCAACAACTTTAATATACGCTATTGGAGCTGGAATTACCGCGGCTGCTGGCACCAGACTTGCCCTCCAATTGGTCCTCGTTAAAGGATTTAAAGTGTACTCATTCCGATTACGGGGCCTCGGATGAGTCCCGTATCGTTATTTTTCGTCACTACCTCCCCGTGCCGGGAGTGGGTAATTTGCGCGCCTGCTGCCTTCCTTGGATGTGGTAGCTGTTTCTCAGGCTCCCTCTCCGGAATCGAACCCTGATTCCCCGTTACCCGTTACAACCATGGTAGGCGCAGAACCTACCATCGACAGTTGATAAGGCAGACATTTGAAAGATGCGTCGCCGGTGCTAGATGACCATGCGATCAGCACAAAGTTATTCAGAGTCACCAAAACAAACGATGGACGGACAGACGAGCCATCCGCCACCGATTGGTTTTGATCTAATAAAAGCATTCCTACCATCTCTGGTCGGAATCTGTTTGCATGTATTAGCTCTAGAATTACCACAGTTATCCAAGTAAATGTAGGTATGATCTAAGAAACCATAACTGATTTAATGAGCCATTCGCGGTTTCACCTTAATGCGGCATGTACTGAGACATGCATGGCTTAATCTTTGAGACAAGCATATGACTACTGGCAGGATCAACCAGGGATCTTATTCGTATAACAATTCTTATAAATTTCGTTTAAGTTCTCTTCGTGTCGTAGGTGGGACGTAAGCACCGTACGACGAGACTTTTCGTTCTTAAGATAGATATATCTATAAAATATATCTCCTAGCGACGTTCGAGATACACCCATAGTTCAGTAATAATCTTCGAACGCCGCTCGCAGCCACTTTGTAATTCTCAACTCCACCTCCTCTCTTCTCTCTCTCTCTCTCTCTCATAGTCTTATATAAAATGTTTAGAATCGTACTTCTAAAGGAACATTTCCATAATGCTGTCTTCGTGTAAAAAGACTTATTAGAATATCTTAGCGGTAAAGCACGTATACGCACCTCACGCTGAACGAACAAGCGCGTATCCCAGTGCGTCGCGCTGGACATACCGTAAGAATATTCTTTCAATCGGTAGAACATTTTCGGCAGAAGACATACTACGCAAAGATAGTACGCTCCTACCGCCTCATCGGATACTTCTGCGAAAGCAGAAGTTTTTATAGAAAGCAGACGGTTATACTCTTTTGAATGAATCGATGCTCAGTTAGTACAAGCACACACGCATCTAACAATTTTTGTTAGAATACGTACACACAGGTCACCAGCTTCCCGACTCAGGGGAACCTTGCCACGATATTTGGTCATTACGTCCAGGACAGCGACCCGCGGCGCAGCAGTGTAGAGAAAAAACCAGAACGAGAACGGAGGAACAGTCGAGAAATAGCGTAAAATACACTAAGACTCGAGGAGCGGTGACTGAATTCTCAACCGAGGCCGTAGAATAGCCACGCGCTCAACGCTGTTCCGACCGAACCGTCCGGCTCGACGTCTCTCTTATAGATACGAAAGCGCCAGCCGGAAGGCCGGCGCCGGCCGGGCTAGCGGCCGCGCGCTTACGGTGCAAAACCTCCGTAGCAACGTACCGTTCGGAAGGGACGCTGGAACTTAGTCTCGCGAACGCTCGATCACTACTATACAAAGCCAATATCCAACCATCGAAATACATTACCAGACGTTTTATTAACATAATAGAAATGCATTTTTACCAAAAAATTAATTTTTTTTTTCACCGAAAAATTGCATCAGTAAACATACTCTTTTATCGAATACGGACAAAAAATAAGTTTATAATCAATTACAATACGTTAAAATAAGTAGAAATATGCAAAAAAATATATACCTTGTAACGTTAATTAACGAAAAAATTAGAAAAATATCCCAGTCGTGTCAGTTCGACGAACGCTAATTTTTTGAAAAAATCGATAAAAATGTTTAATCCCGACGTATTTAATAGAGATAGAACGATTCCCGTAAAAAAATTCATACCTTGTAACGCTTTTAAACGAATAAACTCGAAAAAACTTTTTCGCCCTCGGAATTTTTCTAAGTCCCAACGTACCGGCTCGGAATTTTTCTATGTTCCAACGACCGGTCGTGTCGGTCCAAACGTTTTTATATCCGTCTGCCGACGATATAAACGCTTAATCCCGACGTATTTTATCGAGTTATAACGATTTCTTGAAAAATATTCGTACGTTATAACGCTTTTTAACGAATTAATCGAAAAAGAGTGTTCGGTCCGAAAATTTTCTAAGTACGAACGACCGGCCGCATAGGTCCGTTTTTAAAAATCGTTCTCGGACGGAAATAAACCATTAATCCCGACGTATTTCGTCGAGTTACGTCGATTTATGCAAAAAAATTCATACCTTGTAACGCTTTTTAACGAATAAACTCGAAAAAACTTTTTCGCCCTCGGAATTTTTCTAAGTCCCAACGTACCGGCTCGGAATTTTTCTATGTTCCAACGACCGGTCGTGTCGGTCCAAACGTTTTTATATCCGTCTGCCGACGATATAAACGCTTAATCCCGACGTATTTTATCGAGTTATAACGATTTCTTGAAAAATATTCGTACGTTATAACGCTTTTTAACGAATTAATCGAAAAAGAGTGTTCGGTCCGAAAATTTTCTAAGTACGAACGACCGGCCGCATAGGTCCGTTTTTAAAAATCGTTCTCGGACGGAAATAAACCATTAATCCCGACGTATTTCGTCGAGTTACGTCGATTTATGCAAAAAAATTCATACCTTGTAACGCTTTTTAACGAATAAACTCGAAAAAACTTTTTCGCGCTCGGAATTTTTCTAAGTCCCAACGTACCGGCTCGGAATTTTTCTATGTTCCAACGACCGGTCGTGTCGGTCCAAACGTTTTTATATCCGTCTGCCGACGATATAAACGCTTAATCCCGACGTATTTTATCGAGTTATAACGATTTCTTGAAAAATATTCGTACGTTATAACGCTTTTTAACGAATTAATCGAAAAAGAGTGTTCGGTCCGAAAATTTTCTAAGTACGAACGACCGGCCGCATAGGTCCGTTTTTAAAAATCGTTCTCGGACGGAAATAAACCATTAATCCCGACGTATTTCGTCGAGTTACGTCGATTTATGCAAAAAAATTCATACCTTGTAACGCTTTTTAACGAATAAACTCGAAAAAACTTTTTCGCGCTCGGAATTTTTCTAAGTCCCAACGTACCGGCTCGGAATTTTTCTATGTTCCAACGACCGGTCGTGTCGGTCCAAACGTTTTTATATCCGTCTGCCGACGATATAAACGCTTAATCCCGACGTATTTTATCGAGTTATAACGATTTCTTGAAAAATATTCGTACGTTATAACGCTTTTTAACGAATTAATCGAAAAAGAGTGTTCGGTCCGAAAATTTTCTAAGTACGAACGACCGGCCGCATAGGTCCGTTTTTAAAAATCGTTCTCGGACGGAAATAAACCATTAATCCCGACGTATTTCGTCGAGTTACGTCGATTTATGCAAAAAAATTCATACCTTGTAACGCTTTTTAACGAATAAACTCGAAAAAACTTTTTCGCGCTCGGAATTTTTCTAAGTCCCAACGTACCGGCTCGGAATTTTTCTATGTTCCAACGACCGGTCGTGTCGGTCCAAACGTTTTTATATCCGTCTGCCGACGATATAAACGCTTAATCCCGACGTATTTTATCGAGTTATAACGATTTCTTGAAAAATATTCGTACGTTATAACGCTTTTTAACGAATTAATCGAAAAAGAGTGTTCGGTCCGAAAATTTTCTAAGTACGAACGACCGGCCGCATAGGTCCGTTTTTAAAAATCGTTCTCGGACGGAAATAAACCATTAATCCCGACGTATTTCGTCGAGTTACGTCGATTTATGCAAAAAAATTCATACCTTGTAACGCTTTTTAACGAATAAACTCGAAAAAACTTTTTCGCCCTCGGAATTTTTCTAAGTCCCAACGTACCGGCTCGGAATTTTTCTATGTTCCAACGACCGGTCGTGTCGGTCCAAACGTTTTTATATCCGTCTGCCGACGATATAAACGCTTAATCCCGACGTATTTTATCGAGTTATAACGATTTCTTGAAAAATATTCGTACGTTATAACGCTTTTTAACGAATTAATCGAAAAAGAGTGTTCGGTCCGAAAATTTTCTAAGTACGAACGACCGGCCGCATAGGTCCGTTTTTAAAAATCGTTCTCGGACGGAAATAAACCATTAATCCCGACGTATTTCGTCGAGTTACGTCGATTTATGCAAAAAAATTCATACCTTGTAACGCTTTTTAACGAATAAACTCGAAAAAACTTTTTCGCCCTCGGAATTTTTCTAAGTCCCAACGTACCGGCTCGGAATTTTTCTATGTTCCAACGACCGGTCGTGTCGGTCCAAACGTTTTTATATCCGTCTGCCGACGATATAAACGCTTAATCCCGACGTATTTTATCGAGTTATAACGATTTCTTGAAAAATATTCGTACGTTATAACGCTTTTTAACGAATTAATCGAAAAAGAGTGTTCGGTCCGAAAATTTTCTAAGTACGAACGACCGGCCGCATAGGTCCGTTTTTAAAAATCGTTCTCGGACGGAAATAAACCATTAATCCCGACGTATTTCGTCGAGTTACGTCGATTTATGCAAAAAAATTCATACCTTGTAACGCTTTTTAACGAATAAACTCGAAAAAACTTTTTCGCGCTCGGAATTTTTCTAAGTCCCAACGTACCGGCTCGGAATTTTTCTATGTTCCAACGACCGGTCGTGTCGGTCCAAACGTTTTTATATCCGTCTGCCGACGATATAAACGCTTAATCCCGACGTATTTTATCGAGTTATAACGATTTCTTGAAAAATATTCGTACGTTATAACGCTTTTTAACGAATTAATCGAAAAAGAGTGTTCGGTCCGAAAATTTTCTAAGTACGAACGACCGGCCGCATAGGTCCGTTTTTAAAAATCGTTCTCGGACGGAAATAAACCATTAATCCCGACGTATTTCGTCGAGTTACGTCGATTTATGCAAAAAAATTCATACCTTGTAACGCTTTTTAACGAATAAACTCGAAAAAACTTTTTCGCGCTCGGAATTTTTCTAAGTCCCAACGTACCGGCTCGGAATTTTTCTATGTTCCAACGACCGGTCGTGTCGGTCCAAACGTTTTTATATCCGTCTGCCGACGATATAAACGCTTAATCCCGACGTATTTTATCGAGTTATAACGATTTCTTGAAAAATATTCGTACGTTATAACGCTTTTTAACGAATTAATCGAAAAAGAGTGTTCGGTCCGAAAATTTTCTAAGTACGAACGACCGGCCGCATAGGTCCGTTTTTAAAAATCGTTCTCGGACGGAAATAAACCATTAATCCCGACGTATTTCGTCGAGTTACGTCGATTTATGCAAAAAAATTCATACCTTGTAACGCTTTTTAACGAATAAACTCGAAAAAACTTTTTCGCGCTCGGAATTTTTCTAAGTCCCAACGTACCGGCTCGGAATTTTTCTATGTTCCAACGACCGGTCGTGTCGGTCCAAACGTTTTTATATCCGTCTGCCGACGATATAAACGCTTAATCCCGACGTATTTTATCGAGTTATAACGATTTCTTGAAAAATATTCGTACGTTATAACGCTTTTTAACGAATTAATCGAAAAAGAGTGTTCGGTCCGAAAATTTTCTAAGTACGAACGACCGGCCGCATAGGTCCGTTTTTAAAAATCGTTCTCGGACGGAAATAAACCATTAATCCCGACGTATTTCGTCGAGTTACGTCGATTTATGCAAAAAAATTCATACCTTGTAACGCTTTTTAACGAATAAACTCGAAAAAACTTTTTCGCGCTCGGAATTTTTCTAAGTCCCAACGTACCGGCTCGGAATTTTTCTATGTTCCAACGACCGGTCGTGTCGGTCCAAACGTTTTTATATCCGTCTGCCGACGATATAAACGCTTAATCCCGACGTATTTTATCGAGTTATAACGATTTCTTGAAAAATATTCGTACCTTCTAACACTTTTTAACGAGTTATTTGGAGGGGATCTTTCGGCCTTTTCGTAGCGGTGCGAAAAAATTCTAAGTTCCAACGTCCCGGTCACGTTGGTCCGGAGGATGAAATTTTTTAAAAAAATAAAGTGAAATCGTTACGTTCGACTAGATTTCGTCGATACGTAACGATTTCACACAAAATTTCGATACGTTATAACGCTTTTTGGCGAGTTATTTCGAGTTGAACATTCGGTACTTTCGTAACGGGGCGAAAAAATTCTAAGTTCCAACGTCCCGGTCACGTTGGTCCGGAGGATGAAATTTTTTAAAAAAATAAAGTGAAATCGCTACTTTCGACTAGATTTCGTCGAAACGTAACGATTTCACGCAAAATTTCGATACGTTATAACGCTTTTTGGCGAGTTATTTCGAGTTGAACTTTCGGTACTTTCGTAACGGTGCGAAAAAATTCTAAGTTCCAACGTCCCGGTCACGTTGGTCCGGAGGATGAAATTTTTTAAAAAAATAAAGTGAAATCGCTACTTTCGACTAGATTTCGTCGAAACGTAACGATTTCACGCAAAATTTCGATACGTTATAACGCTTTTTGGCGAGTTATTTCGAGTTGAACTTTCGGTACTTTCGTAACGGTGCGAAAAAATTCTAAGTTCCAACGTCCCGGTCACGTTGGTCCGGAGGATGAAATTTTTTAAAAAAATAAAGTGAAATCGCTACTTTCGACTAGATTTCGTCGAAACGTAACGATTTCACGCAAAATTTCGATACGTTATAACGCTTTTTGGCGAGTTATTTCGAGTTGAACTTTCGGTACTTTCGTAGCGGTGCGAAAAAATTCTAAGTTCCAACGTCCCGGTCACGTTGGTCCGGAGGATGAAATTTTTTAAAAAAATAAAGTGAAATCGCTACTTTCGACTAGATTTCGTCGATACGTAACGATTTCACTGATAATTTCGATGCGTTATAACGCTTTTTCTCGAGTTATTTCGACTCGAACGTTCGAACAGTGGCGAATATTTCAAAGTCCCTGCGACGCAACGATACGCTCTTACGCGTTGCTCGCTCGCTCCGCTCGCTCGAAAAAAAAAGTAGCCCAACCCAAAACCAATCCCTTTAGCGTTCGTTCTTCGATTTCATCGAAATCTTCGTTCGAACGCTTGGGATCGGTTTTGGGTTGGGCTATATTCGTCCGAGCGAGCGCAGCGAGCGAGCATTTGTCGCGATTATTTTCCTCGTTTTCGTCTCTCTCGTGAAACGGGAAAAAACGTGGAAAACGGGAAAAAACGGGAAAAAACGGGAAAAAACGCGAAGAAACGGGAAAAAACGCGGAAAAACGTTTAAAAATATTTGAAAAAGCGCGCGCGCGCGCGCGCAATACGAGCTGCGCAGAACGGCGTACCTTAAGAGAGTGTTACCTACTCCGGCGCATACCCGCTGATTCGGAGGTGCGCGCGCAGCGGTAGCACGAGCGGCTAAGTCCAGCGGCGTATTGCTTTATGCTCGCACGCGACTAAGTCCAGCGGCGTATTGCTTTCAGTTTGTACGCGACTAAGTCCAGCGGCGTATTGCTTTATGCTCGCACGCGGCTAAGTCCAGCGGCGTATTGCTTTCTGTTTGTACGCGACTAAGTCCAGCGGCGTATTGCTTTCTGTTTGTACGCGACTAAGTCCAGCGGCGTATTGCTTTTTACTCGCACGAGACAAAGTCCCAGCGGCGTATCGCTTTCTATTCGTGCGTCTCGTTGTTTGATTTAAAGGAAAAAAAAATCGCTACGCACGACCATCGGCCGTACGTAGCGAAATTATTTTTTTTAACCGCAGGAGACAAAGTCCCAGCGGCGTATTGCTTTATGCTCGCACGCGACTAAGTCCAGCGGCGTATTGCTTTCTGTTTGTACGCGACTAAGTCCAGCGGCGTATTGCTTTTTACTCGCACGCGACTAAGTCCAGCGGCGTATTGCTTTATGCTCGCACGCGACTAAGTCCAGCGGCGTATTGCTTTCAGTTTGTACGCGACTAAG
>NW_026099454.1:17500-20000 GCF_024542735.1 Bombus huntii
CCATTCGTTCAACCTCGCTCGGCTGCCGGAGGGTTTTCTCCCGGAGTGTCTTCTTCTCCTCTATGATCACTCTTTGGAAAACCTCCCAGTTGGCGTGCCGAGTATTGTATCTCCTTTCCTGAAGCTGCGGTGGAGTGCTCCCTTCGTTAAAATCGAGACGCGTCTCCAGTATTCTATGATCACTGGAGGTTCCGTCCTCGTGCACTTTCCATTCCCTCACGAGCGGTATTGCTTCCGGAGTCGTCATGGTCAAGTCTATGTTCGATCGCCCTCTAGTCGTTTCGAATGTGAACGCCTGTCCCGGTTTGTTGAGGATGTGGAGGTTATATTGTGCAATGATAGCCTCCAGGGCCTCACCTCTGTCGTCGATGTCCTTACTGCACCACAGCGGAGACTTGGCGTTGGAGTCCAGGCCAATGATGGCCTTCTTTCCTCTTAGCCTGTTCAGTACTTTATCTAATTGTTCGAGGCCGACTTCGATGTTCTCGGTCGGCGGAAAGTACTGGCTGACGAAGTATATCTCCGTCTCTCCGTCGCTTACTTGTACGCAAGCGCAGTGCGTTGTACATAGTCCGGCGATTTCGAGCGGCGTTAGCTCCTTCGATTTAACTCCTATTGCGGCCATTGGTGGGTCGCCCTTCGATCCTCGACAGGCGATCGAAATTCCTGTTCCGAGTCCGGGTATTTTTCCGTCAATGCTGTATGGCTCTTGCATTAGCAAGATTTCGTCGCCATCAGCCTCCATCTGCGTCCTGATTTCGTGGGGGACGGTTTTGGAACGCTGCATATTGTGCTGCAGGATCCTTATACCCCTTCTACCCCCATGTCCTCTTCCATTCTTGTTTGGGGCTTTATTCATAGGTCGTCCGTGCAATACTTATTTCCAGCGCCTTTTTGTACATAGGGCAGTCTACGTTAGAGGCCGCGTGATCGCCTTTTTTCCCTGCCTTCTTGCAGTTAACGCAGCCGGCGTTCTTGTTTTTGTTCGTGCACTCTTTAGTGCCATGTCCGCTTTCTGCGCAGTGTGCGCAGATTTCGTAGCCCAAGCGGCAGTATTTTGCCACGTGCCCGTAGCCTTGGCACTTGTAACAGCGGCTGACGGCTATGTAATCCCGAACCCGGCAAGCATTCCACGAGATGAATATCTTGCCGGTTAATAATTTATCTCTTACCTGGGGGGGTACTTCCAGTACCCAGTTAGTTTCCTGGGAGTCCTTGCGGCCTGTTCTGAAGCAGAATTTAATGGCTGCGACGTCTTCATCTGTTAGCCGCTCCTGGTTCTGCTTCTTGATACAGCCCGTTATTTCCTTCTCCGGCATTTCCCGCGGTACATCGTACAATATTACCCGGGGCAACCTCCTCTGCGGTGTGCTGGTTTTTAGGCCGGCCTCCTTTAGCTTGGCGTTCTCCGTGAACGCTTTTAGGCCTTCGGGGTTCGCTGTTTCCACTACTAGCCCGTTTAGTAGATAGGGACAGAGGGAATCTCGTTAATCCATTCATGCGCGTCACTAATTAGATGACGAGGCATTTGGCTACCTTAAGAGAGTCATAGTTACTCCCGCCGTTTACCCGCGCTTTTTTGAATTTCTTCACGTTGACATTCAGAGCACTGGGCAGAAATCACATTGCGTCAACACCCTTGGGGGCCATCGCAATGCTTTGTTTTAATTAGACAGTCGGATTCCCCTAGTCCGTGCCAGTTCTGAGCTGAGCGTTGAATGGCGGCCGAAGAGAACGACCGCGACGGTAGAACCGCCGCGGAAGCCTCGCAGCAAGGAAGATCCGCGGGAGGCCAAGGCACGGGACCGAGCTCGGATCCGGGGTGCGCGACGATATCCACTCCCGAGAGAGATAGATACGCCGCGTCCCGTTCAGCTCGCCCAGGCCCGGCACGTCAGCCAAACCCGCTTCCCGACCAAGCCCGACACGCCCCGCTCCTCAGAGCCAATCCTTATTCCGAAGTTACGGATCCAATTTGCCGACTTCCCTTACCTACATTAATCTATCGACTAGAGGCTCTTTACCTTGGAGACCTGCTGCGGATATGGGTACGAACCGGCGCGACACCTCCACGTGGCCCTCTCCTGGATTTTCAAGGTCCGAGGGGAAGATCCGGACACCGCCGCAACTGCGGTGCTCTTCGCGTTCCAAACCCTATCTCCCTGCTAGAGGTTTCCAGGGAACTCGAACGCTTATACAGAAAAGAAAACTCTTCCCGGATCTCCCGACGGCGTCTCCAGGTCATTTTGGGTTACCCCGACGAACACTCTTACGAGGGCCCGAATGGTATGCGGTTCCGCTGCCGGGTTCCGGAATAGGAACCGGATTCCCTTTCGCCCAATGGGTGTGTATCTTTCGCTCATATATATATTTGTTTGTTGTTGCGATTTTTGTGTATGATCTTAGGACACCTCATCTGCATAGGATTTCTCTTAGGGCTTAGGATCGACTGACTCGTGTGCAACGGCTGTTCACACGAAACCCTTCTCCACGTCAGTCC
>NW_026099454.1:22500-37500 GCF_024542735.1 Bombus huntii
ATCGTCTTCTTCCTCGTCTACGATCTCTCCGACGACGACGACCGTACGAACAACTTCGTAACGGACTCACATGCGCATCTTCCTCGGGTACAGAAACGCTGCGGAAAACACCTCGAGCTTGTAGTTACAGCAGCACCCGTGTATAGCCGATCTTAGACACACGCTAGTTCGCACACGCGTTACATATATAATATGTAAGATTTCCGACGAACGTGGCTTTTCGGGAGCCAGGCGCGCGGGCAGAGAGATACACGACGACGGGGAAAATTCGTCCCGATACGAGTACGTGTACTCTCCGATCTCCGCGCGACGCTGGGGATCATACCTCCCTAAGTCGTCAGAGCGCTCGAAGAAATCTCGCGTGTGCGTTCCCGGATCTACGGCTGATACTTTCGGGGCTTGTAAAAAAGCACAGAGCGTGTAAAACGCAACGACGACCCATCGATGCGACGGTCCTCGTTGTTGTCAGTCGCTTTCGCGAAGAGACGGAGTGGGCATTCGATCCCTGGGGCTGTACGAGAGTCTTAAGAAAAGACGGTAGATTATGGCAAAGTTTCGCACGCCATCGAGTTTAGGTTTTTTTTTTGGTTCTCTCTTCTCTCCTCTCTCGACCGAGTTCCCATATTTGCTTTCTCTCTCAGTCTCGCCAAATATAATATTCTTTTAAGACGACGTCGGGGGCGCGGACCTTCGTGCGTCGAACACCGGCAAACGTAGCATATATCGCCTGATATGAAAAAAAAATCGGTCACGAGGAGAACACTACGAGTATATACGTTCGATAACCGATACACGAAGCGGTGCATAAGCGGGCGGTCGCCCTCGTAAGGACGACTCACGACGCCGCGAGCACTCACGCAGGTCCGTGACCGGTTCTCTCCGCTCTTATTCGTATCCCTTCGTATACCTTCGTCCGACTCTGAAACGTTCTCTTATAATTTTTAAGAAGAACGACGGCGGGTTGTCAAGGCAAGAAGGGACAGAGAGAGACAGAGGTAGAGTTTCGTAGTCTCCCGTGAACACGATAGATTATATATCGAGCATGCGTACGACTTGCACGGTCTCTGCACGACCGCGACGAACGCCGACGAGCGTCCAACAATCGCTCGTACGTCGCGTATGTTCTCTCCGTCCGCTCTTATTCGTATCCTCGTTCTTGTACCTTCGTCCGACTCTGAAACGTTCTCTTATATAAAGAAGAACGACGGCGGGTTGTTAAGGCAAGAAGGGACAGAGAGAGACAGATACGGAGAGTAACGATACGCAACGCAAGCAGTCTTAGGTTTACGTGAGCAACCCTCAGCCAGGCGTGGTCCAGGAATTGTATCCGTGGACCGCAATGTGCGTTCGAAATGTCGATGTTCATGTGTCCTGCAGTTCACACGTTGACGCGCAATTAGCTGCGTTCTTCATCGACCCACGAGCCAAGTGATCCACCGTTCAGGGTAATCTTTTATAAATTTACAACAGTTCAATACTCAAATGTACTCTTCTCGGTTCTAGCGAAGCCGAGTTCCGTCACGTTCGACCAACGGGAATCGAACGCGCAGAAGTCGCCATAGGATTGACGACACAAAAACGTTCGAAAAAAAAAGAAAACGACGAACGCGCGAAGATACGCGCGTTCGCCGGCCGGGCGTAAAGTACATTATGATATATAACAACCATCGAGATCGAAGCTCCGTTCGTCAGGAAACGACGGGGATATATACACCCGATTCTGAATCCTCTGTACAGCACACGATCTCGCGAACGAGTAAGCACGGTGGCTAGCCCATGTTATATATGTGTTTGATTCTACTCTCTCGTCCAATTATTCAAGAAACAGCGCGCGTGCATCTCTCCATCGTTCGGGTGATAGTAAAGATTCGATGGGATTCGCGCGGCCGTCCGCCTCGAGCGGTCTTTCGTCCCAATATCCAGAAGCAGAGTTTGAAAAACTCTAGCGACGGCACGGGTGTCCGACTCACGACATCGAGGTTTCGAAGCCGGCGATCCCCTCCGAACGGATGGCGACCACGCGACCGACTGAAAGCATGAAAAATCGACGAAAGATAGAACACATCTCCGTTCGGGTGGTGTTTTTTTTTTTAAAAAAAAAAAAAACAAAAATTCGATGGGACTCGCAGCCATCGTCCTCGCGCGGTCTTTCGTCCCGATATCCAGAAGCAGAGTTTGAAAAACTCTAGCGACGGCACGGGTGTCCGACTCACGACAACGAGGATAGACAGCCGGTCCCCTCCGAACGGGTTATGCGACGATAAACTCGATGAAACTTTAGTCTCGTTCAGGTAGTGTGTGTCTTGTAAATCAAAAATTCGATGGGACTCGCATCCATCGTCCTCGCGCGGTCTTTCGTCCCAACATCCAGAAGCAGAGTTTGAAAAACTCTAGCGACGGCACGGGTGTCCGACTCACGACAACGAGGATAGACAGCCGGTCCCCTCTGAACGGTATATTATATATGAGATGATAGACGACAAACTGGATGAAACTTTAAGTCTCGTTCAGGTAGTGTGTAAATCAAAAATTCGATGGGACTCGCATCCGTCGTCCTCGCGCGGTCTTTCGTCCCGATATCCAGAAGCAGAGTTTGAAAAACTCTAGCGACGGCACGGGTCTCCGACTCACGACAACGAGGAAAGACAGCCGGTCCCCTCTGAACGGTATATTATATGAAACTTTAAGTCTCGTTCAGGTAGTGTTTAAATAAAAAATTCGATGGGACTCGCATCCGTCGTCCTCGCGCGGTCTTTCGTCCCGATATCCAGAAGCAGAGTTTGAAAAACTCTAGCGACGGCACGGGTGTCCGACTCACGACAACGAGGAAAGACAGCCGGTCCCCTCTGAACGGTATATTATATGAAACTTTAAGTCTCGTTCAGGTAGTGTTTAAATAAAAAATTCGATGGGACTCGCATCCGTCGTCCTCGCGCGGTCTTTCGTCCCGATATCCAGAAGCAGAGTTTGAAAAACTCTAGCGACGGCACGGGTGTCCGACTCACGACAACGAGGAAAGACAGCCGGTCCCCTCTGAACGGTATATTATATGAAACTTTAAGTCTCGTTCAGGTAGTGTGTAAGTCAAAAATTCGATGGGACTCGCATCCGTCGTCCTCGCGCGGTCTTTCGTCCCGATATCCAGAAGCAGAGTTTGAAAAACTCTAGCGACGGCACGGGTGTCCGACTCACGACAACGAGGATAGACAGCCGGTCCCCTCTGAACGGTATATAATATGAAACTTTAAGTCTCGTTCAGGTAGTGTGTAAGTCAAAAATTCGATGGGACTCGCATCCGTCGTCCTCGCGCGGTCTTTCGTCCCGATATCCAGAAGCAGAGTTTGAAAAACTCTAGCGACGGCACGGGTGTCCGACTCACGACAACGAGGATAGACAGCCGGTCCCCTCTGAACGGTATATAATATACATTATGCGACGGTAGACGATCAACTAGACGAAACTTTAGTCTCGTTCAGGTGGTGTAAAAAAAATTCGATGGGATACGCACGCACGGCTGTCGTCGTCCTCGAGCGGTCTTTCGTCCCAATATCCAGAAGCAGAGTTTGAAAAACTCTAGCGACGGCACGGGTGTCCGACTCACGACATCGAGGCTTCGAAGCCGGCGGCGTTCCCCTCTGAACGAACTTCGGCTAGACTAGTTACGAATCGTTGCTACACATCGTCTTCATCGTCGTCGTCGTCGACATCGACATCATCATCATATCATCATCATCATCATCATCATCATCGGTCATCGTCGCATAGCGGGCCAACATCCACGCGATGCGTCTTCGTTCTAGGTTACCCGATCCACGAGTATGTTACACGTGGTTTCGTTATTTCGAACGAAACGACATACGAAGAGCACACGCCCTTTGGGTAGGAAGCACGTTTCGAGAACGACGAGAGTTTCGATGAAAGAGACGAGAGAAGTCGACGCAGAAGGTATCCATGGATCTTCGAAGAGAACCTTCGAAGATGTATATCGGTATCCTTTCGCTCTGCGCGACTCGCTACAAGTTCTTTCGCTCTCGTCGACTCGTTCTAGACGCTTCGTTCGATCCCAAAGAGGAGTCTTCGATATGTCCCGTTGCTAGGAGGAGAACAAACGCAACACAGACCACGAAACATAGAAGAGAATAGGCGAGCATGATCACTCCGACACGAGGCACTTTAGAGATTTTCTTATTAGTTTGCATGGACTTTTATATTTCGTTTGTACGGTTTCCACGATGCAAATACGAAATACGAGATCGTGACGGCGGGTCTTTCTGTGTACGGCCTCTCGCAGGCGCCACGACTGCATTTCTCTTTACACCTGGTTTCCATCGTAATTTTTTCGTTTGATATCGAGCCTTAACTTTTGTTGGCTCTTTCGAAGCTAGAGTTCCCTTTTATTAGAATTTCATATATATATATATATATTATATGTTATATGTTTTATTCGGAGACGGCGGGTCTTTCTGTTTACGACCTCACGCAGGCGCCTCGAATAAGTTTCATTCGCATTTCGTTTTTATACTTGTATATATATATCTCTTCATCCCGATGATCGAGAGAGAGTGCCACCTTCTCTTCGTATAATTCCGTAGCTGGAGGGTCGTCTCCTCCTTAAGAATATTTCTATTCGTGCCAACGGAGGTTGCCAAGCTCCCTGGCGTTTTCGTTTGTTAAAGTATATAGCTTGTTAATACGTCGTATATACTTTCGTCGATACAGGAGGAGTACGGCTCCTTACCGACCATTGTGATATATATTTCATAGTTTTTATATGTGTTCAAGTCAAATTCTTTTGGTATCGTATCGTTAATGATCCTTCCGCAGGTTCACCTACGGAAACCTTGTTACGACTTTTACTTCCTCTAAATGATCAAGTTTGGTCATCTTCCCGGTAACATCGGCAATGCTTATCACATTGGCCGCGCACCAGTCCGAAGACCTCACTAAATCATTCAATCGGTAGTAGCGACGGGCGGTGTGTACAAAGGGCAGGGACGTAATCAACGCGAGCTTATGACTCGCGCTTACTGGGAATTCCTCGTTCATGGGGAATAATTGCAAGCCCCAATCCCTAGCACGAAGGAGGTTCAGCGGGTTACCCGGGCCTTTCGGCCAGGGAAAACACGCTGATTCCTTCAGTGTAGCGCGCGTGCGGCCCAGAACATCTAAGGGCATCACAGACCTGTTATTGCTCAATCTCGTGCGGCTAGAAGCCGCCTGTTCCTCTAAGAAGATTTGTTTGTACGTTGGTAGTAAAAACCCACCGACCGAAGCCGGGGGCCTTCGAGATACCATAAGTTACGTCTATTTAGCAGGCTAGAGTCTCGTTCGTTATCGGAATTAACCAGACAAATCGCTCCACCAACTAAGAACGGCCATGCACCACCACCCACCGAATCAAGAAAGAGCTATCAATCTGTCAATCCTTCCGGTGTCCGGGCCTGGTGAGGTTTCCCGTGTTGAGTCAAATTAAGCCGCAGGCTCCACTCCTGGTGGTGCCCTTCCGTCAATTCCTTTAAGTTTCAGCTTTGCAACCATACTTCCCCCGGAACCCAAAAGCTTTGGTTTCCCGGAAGCTGCCCGCCGAGTCATCGGAGGAACTTCGGCGGATCGCTGGCTGGCATCGTTTATGGTTAGAACTAGGGCGGTATCTGATCGCCTTCGAACCTCTAACTTTCGTTCTTGATTAATGAAAACATTTTTGGCAAATGCTTTCGCTTCTGTCCGTCTTGCGACGATCCAAGAATTTCACCTCTAACGTCGCAATACGAATGCCCCCATCTGTCCCTATTAATCATTACCTCGGGGCTCCGAAAACCAACAAAATAGAACCGAGGTCCTATTCCATTATTCCATGCACACAGTATTCAGGCGAAGGTAGCCTGCTTTAAGCACTCTAATTTGTTCAAAGTAAACGTATCGGCCCACCTCGACACTCAGTGAAGAGCACCGCGATGGGATATTAGTTGGACCGCCCGCGAGGAGCTAAGCCCACCGATAGGACGTACCACATAATGCCAGTTAAACACCGCGAGCGGTGAACCGACACTGTGACACACAGATTCAACTACGAGCTTTTTAACCGCAACAACTTTAATATACGCTATTGGAGCTGGAATTACCGCGGCTGCTGGCACCAGACTTGCCCTCCAATTGGTCCTCGTTAAAGGATTTAAAGTGTACTCATTCCGATTACGGGGCCTCGGATGAGTCCCGTATCGTTATTTTTCGTCACTACCTCCCCGTGCCGGGAGTGGGTAATTTGCGCGCCTGCTGCCTTCCTTGGATGTGGTAGCTGTTTCTCAGGCTCCCTCTCCGGAATCGAACCCTGATTCCCCGTTACCCGTTACAACCATGGTAGGCGCAGAACCTACCATCGACAGTTGATAAGGCAGACATTTGAAAGATGCGTCGCCGGTGCTAGATGACCATGCGATCAGCACAAAGTTATTCAGAGTCACCAAAACAAACGATGGACGGACAGACGAGCCATCCGCCACCGATTGGTTTTGATCTAATAAAAGCATTCCTACCATCTCTGGTCGGAATCTGTTTGCATGTATTAGCTCTAGAATTACCACAGTTATCCAAGTAAATGTAGGTATGATCTAAGAAACCATAACTGATTTAATGAGCCATTCGCGGTTTCACCTTAATGCGGCATGTACTGAGACATGCATGGCTTAATCTTTGAGACAAGCATATGACTACTGGCAGGATCAACCAGGGATCTTATTCGTATAACAATTCTTATAAATTTCGTTTAAGTTCTCTTCGTGTCGTAGGTGGGACGTAAGCACCGTACGACGAGACTTTTCGTTCTTAAGATAGATATATCTATAAAATATATCTCCTAGCGACGTTCGAGATACACCCATAGTTCAGTAATAATCTTCGAACGCCGCTCGCAGCCACTTTGTAATTCTCAACTCCACCTCCTCTCTTCTCTCTCTCTCTCTCTCTCATAGTCTTATATAAAATGTTTAGAATCGTACTTCTAAAGGAACATTTCCATAATGCTGTCTTCGTGTAAAAAGACTTATTAGAATATCTTAGCGGTAAAGCACGTATACGCACCTCACGCTGAACGAACAAGCGCGTATCCCAGTGCGTCGCGCTGGACATACCGTAAGAATATTCTTTCAATCGGTAGAACATTTTCGGCAGAAGACATACTACGCAAAGATAGTACGCTCCTACCGCCTCATCGGATACTTCTGCGAAAGCAGAAGTTTTTATAGAAAGCAGACGGTTATACTCTTTTGAATGAATCGATGCTCAGTTAGTACAAGCACACACGCATCTAACAATTTTTGTTAGAATACGTACACACAGGTCACCAGCTTCCCGACTCAGGGGAACCTTGCCACGATATTTGGTCATTACGTCCAGGACAGCGACCCGCGGCGCAGCAGTGTAGAGAAAAAACCAGAACGAGAACGGAGGAACAGTCGAGAAATAGCGTAAAATACACTAAGACTCGAGGAGCGGTGACTGAATTCTCAACCGAGGCCGTAGAATAGCCACGCGCTCAACGCTGTTCCGACCGAACCGTCCGGCTCGACGTCTCTCTTATAGATACGAAAGCGCCAGCCGGAAGGCCGGCGCCGGCCGGGCTAGCGGCCGCGCGCTTACGGTGCAAAACCTCCGTAGCAACGTACCGTTCGGAAGGGACGCTGGAACTTAGTCTCGCGAACGCTCGATCACTACTATACAAAGCCAATATCCAACCATCGAAATACATTACCAGACGTTTTATTAACATAATAGAAATGCATTTTTACCAAAAAATTAATTTTTTTTTTCACCGAAAAATTGCATCAGTAAACATACTCTTTTATCGAATACGGACAAAAAATAAGTTTATAATCAATTACAATACGTTAAAATAAGTAGAAATATGCAAAAAAATATATACCTTGTAACGTTAATTAACGAAAAAATTAGAAAAATATCCCAGTCGTGTCAGTTCGACGAACGCTAATTTTTTGAAAAAATCGATAAAAATGTTTAATCCCGACGTATTTAATAGAGATAGAACGATTCCCGTAAAAAAATTCATACCTTGTAACGCTTTTAAACGAATAAACTCGAAAAAACTTTTTCGCCCTCGGAATTTTTCTAAGTCCCAACGTACCGGCTCGGAATTTTTCTATGTTCCAACGACCGGTCGTGTCGGTCCAAACGTTTTTATATCCGTCTGCCGACGATATAAACGCTTAATCCCGACGTATTTTATCGAGTTATAACGATTTCTTGAAAAATATTCGTACCTTCTAACACTTTTTAACGAATTAATCGAAAAAGAGTGTTCGGTCCGAAAATTTTCTAAGTACGAACGACCGGCCGCATAGGTCCGTTTTTAAAAATCGTTCTCGGACGGAAATAAACCATTAATCCCGACGTATTTCGTCGAGTTACGTCGATTTATGCAAAAAAATTCATACCTTGTAACGCTTTTTAACGAATAAACTCGAAAAAACTTTTTCGCCCTCGGAATTTTTCTAAGTCCCAACGTACCGGCTCGGAATTTTTCTATGTTCCAACGACCGGTCGTGTCGGTCCAAACGTTTTTATATCCGTCTGCCGACGATATAAACGCTTAATCCCGACGTATTTTATCGAGTTATAACGATTTCTTGAAAAATATTCGTACGTTATAACGCTTTTTAACGAATTAATCGAAAAAGAGTGTTCGGTCCGAAAATTTTCTAAGTACGAACGACCGGCCGCATAGGTCCGTTTTTAAAAATCGTTCTCGGACG
Source organism: Bombus huntii (assembly GCF_024542735.1). Lineage (NCBI taxonomy): Eukaryota > Metazoa > Arthropoda > Insecta > Hymenoptera > Apidae > Bombus > Bombus huntii. The sequence continues at coordinate 31,266 of NW_026099454.1, forward strand.
GAAATAAACCATTAATCCCGACGTATTTCGTCGAGTTACGTCGATTTATGCAAAAAAATTCATACCTTGTAACGCTTTTTAACGAATAAACTCGAAAAAACTTTTTCGCCCTCGGAATTTTTCTAAGTCCCAACGTACCGGCTCGGAATTTTTCTATGTTCCAACGACCGGTCGTGTCGGTCCAAACGTTTTTATATCCGTCTGCCGACGATATAAACGCTTAATCCCGACGTATTTTATCGAGTTATAACGATTTCTTGAAAAATATTCGTACGTTATAACGCTTTTTAACGAATTAATCGAAAAAGAGTGTTCGGTCCGAAAATTTTCTAAGTACGAACGACCGGCCGCATAGGTCCGTTTTTAAAAATCGTTCTCGGACGGAAATAAACCATTAATCCCGACGTATTTCGTCGAGTTACGTCGATTTATGCAAAAAAATTCATACCTTGTAACGCTTTTTAACGAATAAACTCGAAAAAACTTTTTCGCGCTCGGAATTTTTCTAAGTCCCAACGTACCGGCTCGGAATTTTTCTATGTTCCAACGACCGGTCGTGTCGGTCCAAACGTTTTTATATCCGTCTGCCGACGATATAAACGCTTAATCCCGACGTATTTTATCGAGTTATAACGATTTCTTGAAAAATATTCGTACGTTATAACGCTTTTTAACGAATTAATCGAAAAAGAGTGTTCGGTCCGAAAATTTTCTAAGTACGAACGACCGGCCGCATAGGTCCGTTTTTAAAAATCGTTCTCGGACGGAAATAAACCATTAATCCCGACGTATTTCGTCGAGTTACGTCGATTTATGCAAAAAAATTCATACCTTGTAACGCTTTTTAACGAATAAACTCGAAAAAACTTTTTCGCGCTCGGAATTTTTCTAAGTCCCAACGTACCGGCTCGGAATTTTTCTATGTTCCAACGACCGGTCGTGTCGGTCCAAACGTTTTTATATCCGTCTGCCGACGATATAAACGCTTAATCCCGACGTATTTTATCGAGTTATAACGATTTCTTGAAAAATATTCGTACGTTATAACGCTTTTTAACGAATTAATCGAAAAAGAGTGTTCGGTCCGAAAATTTTCTAAGTACGAACGACCGGCCGCATAGGTCCGTTTTTAAAAATCGTTCTCGGACGGAAATAAACCATTAATCCCGACGTATTTCGTCGAGTTACGTCGATTTATGCAAAAAAATTCATACCTTGTAACGCTTTTTAACGAATAAACTCGAAAAAACTTTTTCGCGCTCGGAATTTTTCTAAGTCCCAACGTACCGGCTCGGAATTTTTCTATGTTCCAACGACCGGTCGTGTCGGTCCAAACGTTTTTATATCCGTCTGCCGACGATATAAACGCTTAATCCCGACGTATTTTATCGAGTTATAACGATTTCTTGAAAAATATTCGTACGTTATAACGCTTTTTAACGAATTAATCGAAAAAGAGTGTTCGGTCCGAAAATTTTCTAAGTACGAACGACCGGCCGCATAGGTCCGTTTTTAAAAATCGTTCTCGGACGGAAATAAACCATTAATCCCGACGTATTTCGTCGAGTTACGTCGATTTATGCAAAAAAATTCATACCTTGTAACGCTTTTTAACGAATAAACTCGAAAAAACTTTTTCGCCCTCGGAATTTTTCTAAGTCCCAACGTACCGGCTCGGAATTTTTCTATGTTCCAACGACCGGTCGTGTCGGTCCAAACGTTTTTATATCCGTCTGCCGACGATATAAACGCTTAATCCCGACGTATTTTATCGAGTTATAACGATTTCTTGAAAAATATTCGTACGTTATAACGCTTTTTAACGAATTAATCGAAAAAGAGTGTTCGGTCCGAAAATTTTCTAAGTACGAACGACCGGCCGCATAGGTCCGTTTTTAAAAATCGTTCTCGGACGGAAATAAACCATTAATCCCGACGTATTTCGTCGAGTTACGTCGATTTATGCAAAAAAATTCATACCTTGTAACGCTTTTTAACGAATAAACTCGAAAAAACTTTTTCGCCCTCGGAATTTTTCTAAGTCCCAACGTACCGGCTCGGAATTTTTCTATGTTCCAACGACCGGTCGTGTCGGTCCAAACGTTTTTATATCCGTCTGCCGACGATATAAACGCTTAATCCCGACGTATTTTATCGAGTTATAACGATTTCTTGAAAAATATTCGTACGTTATAACGCTTTTTAACGAATTAATCGAAAAAGAGTGTTCGGTCCGAAAATTTTCTAAGTACGAACGACCGGCCGCATAGGTCCGTTTTTAAAAATCGTTCTCGGACGGAAATAAACCATTAATCCCGACGTATTTCGTCGAGTTACGTCGATTTATGCAAAAAAATTCATACCTTGTAACGCTTTTTAACGAATAAACTCGAAAAAACTTTTTCGCGCTCGGAATTTTTCTAAGTCCCAACGTACCGGCTCGGAATTTTTCTATGTTCCAACGACCGGTCGTGTCGGTCCAAACGTTTTTATATCCGTCTGCCGACGATATAAACGCTTAATCCCGACGTATTTTATCGAGTTATAACGATTTCTTGAAAAATATTCGTACGTTATAACGCTTTTTAACGAATTAATCGAAAAAGAGTGTTCGGTCCGAAAATTTTCTAAGTACGAACGACCGGCCGCATAGGTCCGTTTTTAAAAATCGTTCTCGGACGGAAATAAACCATTAATCCCGACGTATTTCGTCGAGTTACGTCGATTTATGCAAAAAAATTCATACCTTGTAACGCTTTTTAACGAATAAACTCGAAAAAACTTTTTCGCGCTCGGAATTTTTCTAAGTCCCAACGTACCGGCTCGGAATTTTTCTATGTTCCAACGACCGGTCGTGTCGGTCCAAACGTTTTTATATCCGTCTGCCGACGATATAAACGCTTAATCCCGACGTATTTTATCGAGTTATAACGATTTCTTGAAAAATATTCGTACGTTATAACGCTTTTTAACGAATTAATCGAAAAAGAGTGTTCGGTCCGAAAATTTTCTAAGTACGAACGACCGGCCGCATAGGTCCGTTTTTAAAAATCGTTCTCGGACGGAAATAAACCATTAATCCCGACGTATTTCGTCGAGTTACGTCGATTTATGCAAAAAAATTCATACCTTGTAACGCTTTTTAACGAATAAACTCGAAAAAACTTTTTCGCCCTCGGAATTTTTCTAAGTCCCAACGTACCGGCTCGGAATTTTTCTATGTTCCAACGACCGGTCGTGTCGGTCCAAACGTTTTTATATCCGTCTGCCGACGATATAAACGCTTAATCCCGACGTATTTTATCGAGTTATAACGATTTCTTGAAAAATATTCGTACGTTATAACGCTTTTTAACGAATTAATCGAAAAAGAGTGTTCGGTCCGAAAATTTTCTAAGTACGAACGACCGGCCGCATAGGTCCGTTTTTAAAAATCGTTCTCGGACGGAAATAAACCATTAATCCCGACGTATTTCGTCGAGTTACGTCGATTTATGCAAAAAAATTCATACCTTGTAACGCTTTTTAACGAATAAACTCGAAAAAACTTTTTCGCCCTCGGAATTTTTCTAAGTCCCAACGTACCGGCTCGGAATTTTTCTATGTTCCAACGACCGGTCGTGTCGGTCCAAACGTTTTTATATCCGTCTGCCGACGATATAAACGCTTAATCCCGACGTATTTTATCGAGTTATAACGATTTCTTGAAAAATATTCGTACGTTATAACGCTTTTTAACGAATTAATCGAAAAAGAGTGTTCGGTCCGAAAATTTTCTAAGTACGAACGACCGGCCGCATAGGTCCGTTTTTAAAAATCGTTCTCGGACGGAAATAAACCATTAATCCCGACGTATTTCGTCGAGTTACGTCGATTTATGCAAAAAAATTCATACCTTGTAACGCTTTTTAACGAATAAACTCGAAAAAACTTTTTCGCCCTCGGAATTTTTCTAAGTCCCAACGTACCGGCTCGGAATTTTTCTATGTTCCAACGACCGGTCGTGTCGGTCCAAACGTTTTTATATCCGTCTGCCGACGATATAAACGCTTAATCCCGACGTATTTTATCGAGTTATAACGATTTCTTGAAAAATATTCGTACCTTCTAACACTTTTTAACGAGTTATTTGGAGGGGATCTTTCGGCCTTTTCGTAGCGGTGCGAAAAAATTCTAAGTTCCAACGTCCCGGTCACGTTGGTCCGGAGGATGAAATTTTTTAAAAAAATAAAGTGAAATCGTTACGTTCGACTAGATTTCGTCGATACGTAACGATTTCACACAAAATTTCGATACGTTATAACGCTTTTTGGCGAGTTATTTCGAGTTGAACATTCGGTACTTTCGTAACGGGGCGAAAAAATTCTAAGTTCCAACGTCCCGGTCACGTTGGTCCGGAGGATGAAATTTTTTAAAAAAATAAAGTGAAATCGCTACTTTCGACTAGATTTCGTCGAAACGTAACGATTTCACGCAAAATTTCGATACGTTATAACGCTTTTTGGCGAGTTATTTCGAGTTGAACTTTCGGTACTTTCGTAACGGTGCGAAAAAATTCTAAGTTCCAACGTCCCGGTCACGTTGGTCCGGAGGATGAAATTTTTTAAAAAAATAAAGTGAAATCGCTACTTTCGACTAGATTTCGTCGAAACGTAACGATTTCACGCAAAATTTCGATACGTTATAACGCTTTTTGGCGAGTTATTTCGAGTTGAACTTTCGGTACTTTCGTAACGGTGCGAAAAAATTCTAAGTTCCAACGTCCCGGTCACGTTGGTCCGGAGGATGAAATTTTTTAAAAAAATAAAGTGAAATCGCTACTTTCGACTAGATTTCGTCGATACGTAACGATTTCACGCAAAATTTCGATACGTTATAACGCTTTTTAGCGAGTTATTTCGAGTTGAACTTTCGGTACTTTCGTAACGGTGCGAAAAAATTCTAAGTTCCAACGTCCCGGTCACGTTGGTCCGGAGGATGAAATTTTTTAAAAAAATAAAGTGAAATCGCTACTTTCGACTAGATTTCGTCGAAACGTAACGATTTCACGCAAAATTTCGATACGTTATAACGCTTTTTGGCGAGTTATTTCGAGTTGAACTTTCGGTACTTTCGTAACGGTGCGAAAAAATTCTAAGTTCCAACGTCCCGGTCACGTTGGTCCGGAGGATGAAATTTTTTAAAAAAATAAAGTGAAATCGCTACTTTCGACTAGATTTCGTCGAAACGTAACGATTTCACGCAAAATTTCGATACGTTATAACGCTTTTTGGCGAGTTATTTCGAGTTGAACTTTCGGTACTTTCGTAGCGGTGCGAAAAAATTCTAAGTTCCAACGTCCCGGTCACGTTGGTCCGGAGGATGAAATTTTTTAAAAAAATAAAGTGAAATCGCTACTTTCGACTAGATTTCGTCGATACGTAACGATTTCACTGATAATTTCGATGCGTTATAACGCTTTTTCTCGAGTTATTTCGACTCGAACGTTCGAACAGTGGCGAATATTTCAAAGTCCCTGCGACGCAACGATACGCTCTTACGCGTTGCTCGCTCGCTCCGCTCGCTCGAAAAAAAAAGTAGCCCAACCCAAAACCAATCCCTTTAGCGTTCGTTCTTCGATTTCATCGAAATCTTCGTTCGAACGCTTGGGATCGGTTTTGGGTTGGGCTATATTCGTCCGAGCGAGCGCAGCGAGCGAGCATTTGTCGCGATTATTTTCCTCGTTTTCGTCTCTCTCGTGAAACGGGAAAAAACGTGGAAAACGGGAAAAAACGGGAAAAAACGGGAAAAAACGCGAAGAAACGGGAAAAAACGCGGAAAAACGTTTAAAAATATTTGAAAAAGCGCGCGCGCGCGCGCGCAATACGAGCTGCGCAGAACGGCGTACCTTAAGAGAGTGTTACCTACTCCGGCGCATACCCGCTGATTCGGAGGTGCGCGCGCAGCGGTAGCACGAGCGGCTAAGTCCAGCGGCGTATTGCTTTATGCTCGCACGCGACTAAGTCCAGCGGCGTATTGCTTTCAGTTTGTACGCGACTAAGTCCAGCGGCGTATTGCTTTATGCTCGCACGCGGCTAAGTCCAGCGGCGTATTGCTTTCTGTTTGTACGCGACTAAGTCCAGCGGCGTATTGCTTTCTGTTTGTACGCGACTAAGTCCAGCGGCGTATTGCTTTTTACTCGCACGAGACAAAGTCCCAGCGGCGTATCGCTTTCTATTCGTGCGTCTCGTTGTTT
>NW_026099454.1:42500-46320 GCF_024542735.1 Bombus huntii
TTTATTGTTTTCGTTTCTTGCCCTCTTTTTGTTTTTATTAATTTCTTGTAAAGCTCCATAGAGCGTGCATTTTATAAAATCATTTATAGCGCTCTCAAGGGCTTCCCTATTTCCCTTGAGAGAGACCCAGATAGTCATCAGTCGAGTGTGGACCCACCTTAAAACAGGTGGCACCTCGACTTGTGTCGAAATAGCGGACTCCAATTGGAGTTTCCACTCTTGATATTCTGAACCGCTGATTCCAGGCTCTTCAAAACACGCATTGCCTGGATCAACGGGATCGCACCCTCCCTCTGTCACCTGAGTTGGCTCTGTTTCCTCACCAATCAGTCTCAGCTTCTTTCGCTGATACCTGATTTGGTCGATCGTCTTGCTGGTGAGGATCTCGCTTATCATTTTATTGGGGAATTTGTGGTCCTTATAGGTCTCACAAAGTTCCCTTAATTGGGCCAACTCCTCCAACGTCCATTTTTTCTCAGGGGGGTCCGTTCCCCTTCTTTTGACGTTTCTTACGGCAGGGTGCGCATGCCGCTCGTGGGTAGACAGCCCTCTAAGCGTCCCAAAACTCATGGAGCAGGTTTCGCATCTGTGCGAGCCGCCAGCACTCTGACTCGTGCCTCTACAGTGAGGCAGGTGACATCTGGCCCCATGAAGCTTCGGGAAGCCTTTCCCACAGTCTTTGCATCTCCATTGGATGCGGGCTGTCACGTGATGTTGTTCCAGGTGCCGCCCTAGGTCTGATAACGACAAAAAGAAAAGGTCGATTTCCCTTTTCTGGCAGACAGGGCAGGCAACCTGGTCACCCACGATCGGTACCATTATTTCATTCGTGTCCGGGGATGTAGCCGGGTCGTCAACAGAAGTCCCCTCCAGAGCGGAAAAATCCGCCGCGGCGCCTCCGGGACCGAGAGACGCCGCGTCCGAGGCTCTATCAGAGTTTCGATTTACCATGATATTTTCTTAATTTTATTATTTTTATGTTACTTCCGATTATGTCCAGCTCATAACCTTATAACTGCCAAGTCGTGCCAAGAAAAATAACCAAGGAACGAGTTCCTTTAATGGAGATAACTCCATTCCTTTCACGGTGAAATCACCGTTGAATCGGCAAGCCGATTTTAGGTGTCGTCTTTCGCTCCTGCTTCGCCGCACTCCCTTTAGCCATACTCGGTGTCCGGGGGGATACTCCCCACGCTGACACGAATGAGTATGTTACCGGCGGTACCACGTGGAGGTAGGAGTGCGACTTGAGCAGACAGAGCCGAAGCCCTGCCTGCCCCCAAGCAACTATGACTCTTTCATCGTCGGAGGCAAGCCGTTTTTCAACGTCTCGCCACACAACGAGCAAGATCGCTTCGCTCTACCAGCCACCCTCACGCGGCTCTTCCAGCATACGCATAGGCAGACCGCGCCTACCTTCCAGCTCATCCGCCAGAGTCCCAGCGGCGTATCGTTTTTGGGCGAACGCGGCTAAGTCCAGCGGCGTATTGCTTTCTGGCGCTCACAGCCAAGTCCCAGCGGCGTATTGCTTTTCGAGCACGCGCGGCCAGGTGCCAGCGGCATATTGCTTTCTTTAATACGTCACTAGTCAGATGACGGGGCTGTTGTTTACCTTTCCGTTTCGCATAATGACACGAAAACGGTTTAAAAAAAAATATGGCGATGCGCCACCGAGACCGGCCGCACATCGCTATAAAGCAAGTACAACCAAGCCCCGGCGACACACCGCCTTTGTAACGTCACTAGTCCAATGACGAGGCGTTTGGCTACCTGAGAGTCATAGTTACTCCCGCCGTTTACCCGCGCTTTTTTGAATTTCTTCACGTTGACATTCAGAGCACTGGGCAGAAATCACATTGCGTCAACACCCTTGGGGGCCATCGCAATGCTTTGTTTTAATTAGACAGTCGGATTCCCCTAGTCCGTGCCAGTTCTGAGCTGAGCGTTGAATGGCGGCCGAAGAGAACGACCGCGACGGTAGAACCGCCGCGGAAGCCTCGCAGCAAGGAAGATCCGCGGGAGGCCAAGGCACGGGACCGAGCTCGGATCCGGGGTGCGCGACGATATCCACTCCCGAGAGAGATAGATACGCCGCGTCCCGTTCAGCTCGCCCAGGCCCGGCACGTCAGCCAAACCCGCTTCCCGACCAAGCCCGACACGCCCCGCTCCTCAGAGCCAATCCTTATTCCGAAGTTACGGATCCAATTTGCCGACTTCCCTTACCTACATTAATCTATCGACTAGAGGCTCTTTACCTTGGAGACCTGCTGCGGATATGGGTACGAACCGGCGCGACACCTCCACGTGGCCCTCTCCTGGATTTTCAAGGTCCGAGGGGAAGATCCGGACACCGCCGCAACTGCGGTGCTCTTCGCGTTCCAAACCCTATCTCCCTGCTAGAGGTTTCCAGGGAACTCGAACGCTTATACAGAAAAGAAAACTCTTCCCGGATCTCCCGACGGCGTCTCCAGGTCATTTTGGGTTACCCCGACGAACACTCTTACGAGGGCCCGAATGGTATGCGGTTCCGCTGCCGGGTTCCGGAATAGGAACCGGATTCCCTTTCGCCCAATGGGTGTGTATCTTTCGCTCATATATATATTTGTTTGTTGTTGCGATTTTTGTGTATGATCTTAGGACACCTCATCTGCATAGGATTTCTCTTAGGGCTTAGGATCGACTGACTCGTGTGCAACGGCTGTTCACACGAAACCCTTCTCCACGTCAGTCCTCCAGGGCCTCGCTGGAGTATTTGCTACTACCACCAAGATCTGCACCGACGGCGGCTCCAGGCAGGCTCGCGCCCAGACCCTTCTGCGCACACCGCCGCGACCCTCCTACTCGTCAGAGCTTCATGAAGGACGGTCCCGGATCCCGCGAGGAGATCGCGAGACTCGCGTGCCTTCCCACTTGCCACTGACGGCGGAGTATAGGCGCGACGCTTCAGCGCCATCCATTTTCAGGGCTAGTTGCTTCGGCAGGTGAGTTGTTACACACTCCTTAGCGGATTCCGACTTCCATGGCCACCGTCCTGCTGTCTTAAGCAACCAACGCCTTTCATGGTATCCCATAAGCGTCGACTTAGGCGCCTTAACTCCACGTTTGGTTCATCCCACAGCGCCAGTTCTGCTTACCAAAATTGGCCCACTTGGCACTCTGATCCAATATCTCGTGGCTTCATGATCCAAGCAAGCCAGAGATCTCACCCATTTAAAGTTTGAGAATAGGTTGAGGTCGTTTCGGCCCCAAGGCCTCTAATCATTCGCTTTACCAGATGAGACTCGCACGCGTTCGATGAGAACGGTCGAGTGCCAGCTATCCTGAGGGAAACTTCGGAGGGAACCAGCTACTAGATGGTTCGATTAGTCTTTCGCCCCTATACCCAGTTCCGACGATCGATTTGCACGTCAGAATCGCTACGGACCTCCATCAGGGTTTCCCCTGACTTCGTCCTGACCAGGCATAGTTCACCATCTTTCGGGTCCCAACGTGTACGCTCTAGGTGCGCCTCTCCTCGCAATGAGAACGAGACGCCCCGGGAGTGCGAGGCCGCATAGTTGCGCGGCCCATCCTCCCTCCATCGACGCGAACGCCGATTTTCACTTTCATTTCGCCTTTAGGTTTCAAATGTCCCAATGACTCGCGCACATGTTAGACTCCTTGGTCCGTGTTTCAAGACGGGTCCTGAGAGTACCCAAAGCAATAGCGTCGCCGACCGGTAATTCGAGACTCGGCCAGTCCAAGAAATCCGCACTGCTAACAGCTGCCGCATACCCGAGCACGGAACGTAAGTCCGAGACTACGGAGTAAGGGCGAAGCT
>NW_026099455.1:0-46038 GCF_024542735.1 Bombus huntii
CTGTTGCTTTTTATATGATAGTCCTCCCGTTGGCCGCGGATGCGTTATCAAGCCTGAGGCCCTCGTCACTAGTGTCACTATCGACAATAAAGGTACCCCACCCGCGACCGGACGATGGAGAACTCCAACACGGAATCGCAATCTCCCGCGAGTCCTGCCCGGGAGGGCGCCTCGAGCTCGGACTCGGAATGTGACTCGAGCTCGGCCTGCTCATGAGCGACCACCCCCTGAAAAACAGCGCACTGTATTCTGCCCTAAACCGTGCCCTAGAGGGTCCGGCAGCGTATTGGCTTACGCAGATAATGAACGGCGACGAGCTCACCTGGCCAGATTTTAAGGAACAATTCGCCGCGCACTTCGGTGGCCAAGAAGTAGCAGCCGCGTCGCTAATCAAGGTAGCCGAGGAACTACCGCGGGACGGCGAAACACCAGGAGCGTACGGAAATCGTATCATCACCCTCCTGGGGTCGAAGTGGCGAAATTCAACCAGGGAAGAGGTACTCGCCGCCACCGCCCTCCATCTGCTGGGCTCGCGCGATGAACGTTTTAAACGACTAGCGCTCACGAGTGACATCACGTCGGTGAAACAATTCCAAAGAGAAATGAAGCCCTTCCTATACACGGAGTGGCCAACGCCCCCGCCGTGGAGGTCATTAGCGAGCTCTGGAAACAAACGAGGCAGGTCACCCGCCCCCTGGACCAGGTGTGGCCACTGCGGTATTTACGGACATCCGACATTCGAATGCCGCAAGAGGGCGAAGTGGGAACCGAAGAAGGACCCCCGACGCCCGGAGGAAAGCCGACCGGCTGCACCACCAAAAGCGTTGTGCTTTCACTGCCACATGCCGGGACACATCGCGTCTCGCTGTCCATCGCGGCGAGATGAAAAACATTGCCCCGAGGACGAGCGCCGGGTCGATGCCTGCGTGGTGGAAGCCCCGACGGGTAGACTAAGCCAGCAGGCCACACACGAGGACGTGTAAGTGTCAGGATGGCCGAGTCGGAGACGAAAGGACGCCGGGGCCCCTCTGGAACTTCAAGACAACACCCTAACCTTGCAACCTAGAGCCTAATATAGCCATAACGAAACAATCGCAAGTATCCAAACCGCTAGCAATCGTAGCAATTTGAAACAAGGTGAGTAACTGATGAGATGACTTTGCATTTGTCTCACCACAGAGACAGACGTTCAAGAATTCATTGTGAAAAGACGAGTACAAACAAGATACGTATGTCTTTCCGTTAAGCGAATGTTACAGTTTGTTTGCAAAAGTCAGTTTTTAGATTATAGAATCGTAGGTAGAATTTAGAGGATAGAAACTTTTAGTAGTCACTTTTAGTTTAGTAAAGTCTTATCGACAATAAGCAGACTACGTTATGATACAACGATTCCAACTGAAGATTTCTATCGACATCACGAATTCGATGGCTTCAAAATTTTCTTCTCTGCAATCTCAGACGCTCAACTCGAAAGAATCTTTTAGATCCCCCGACAAACACTCGACTCAGGTTATCTATTATCGTAATCTTCCTACGGGACTTTTTTTAACTGCGTTGCGTTAACGAATAACGGGATAACATCACGTTTCTCTCAACGCCTTTCAACGTTCTACAACTTTTATTCTTTGCAAATCCCTGTCTCTATATGATAAACGCTGGTTATCCGCGGAAGGAGCGAGGACAACGAAGTGTTACTCGATGATCAAAGACAGGAAGATCCTGGTACGCGATAACGTTACTAATTTCCAATTACGATATGTGTGATTACGTAACATCTGCTGTCTGCATAATGCGTTAACGATCCGCGCGTTGATCGCATAAATATAAATCGAAGGGAATGGAATCGCTCGAAACTCATGCAACTATCCGCAGGTGTTTAAAATCGTGTTTTTACACCGCCAATGTAACGTCACGCCAGTCGAATCGAAAAATTATTACTAGACAGAGAAGGTGAACAAAAAACGAGGTAAATAGGCTACCGATTGAATAATATCATAACGATCGTATCTCTGGTTTTTGCTCGTCTTTTATATTTGTTTCAAATGTATAAAATATAATCGTATCGATATCGTCCACGATTAAAGCCATCCATCCGCCATCGACGAGGAACGAACGATTATATTTTATCATTTATGCGAATCCTTCTCTTCTCTTCTTTCTCTATTTACGCCCCTCGCCTTGCTTCGTACCGCCGATGATTCACAATTCGATGCACCTGAACAGCTGGAACGTCGCAGATTTTTCCGTACGATAACAAACGTGTTTTTGATGGCCTGCTTTAAACCGTGACGATCGCCATGACGTGCATCAATTGTCGAATGATGTAGTGCGACGATACTCCTACGCAACTTTTTTTTACGCTGTTTTTTCCTCTATTTTTCTTCCTGTGTGTTATCACATGATCATGAGATACCTGTATAGAAGATGCAAAGAGTCTGTGAAGAATTTACAGATATTTAAGATTATCATAATGATTAAGCAAAAGTTAAGATGCAAAATATTGCTCAAGATGTAATTATGTAATATTTACTCAATTTCTAGAAGACTGTTTATATCTTGTTGTTATTCTTGATATGGAGATAAATATAGTATACTTTATTAAGACCTAGATAAAAGACTTTTTTCTCGTTTCTCTTCTCTTACTTAATCACTAAGAGTTATATAACGTTTATTCGATAATTCTGCTTCTCCTGACCTTTCCACAAATGGTTGTTTATATCTCGAAATTCTTGGTACTTTTAATCAAATTTTAATAACAGTACTTTACTCGTCAGAAGTAAATAAAAAAGCTCTAAGTAGAAGCAAGGATTTACTTACCTTTCCTTTCTCGAATCTCAGTTAGCAATGTTGTTCCTCTTGAAAGATTTTCCAAGTTTCCAAGACAATTTCCACGCTGGTAACATTGTATATATTTCAAGTATCGTGAACCACAGGAACTTGTTGAGGCAATATTGAAGAAAGCAAAGAGAATGAAGATTAAATTCTGACAATAAATAAAAATCCAAATTCTTCCTAAAAAGCTTGTGATCTTTAGTTAAGAGTTCGATTTTTCACATTTTTCAAGGTAAATTAAAAAATTGTTTAATAGAGGAGGTACAAAATAAATGTATACAAACCTTTTTTCAGACGACATGGGCGTACTTCGTGTTTGCAGCGGACCTTGAAAATTTCGAGTATATGTTTGGGGCATCAGCTTTGGATAAATATCCAGCTCTTCGAGCATTGAAGAGAAGGATTCATAGAATACCGGCTATTTCTGATTGGCTGATTAGGCGCCCATACACAAACAGCTAAAAAGCTAAAAACGTGTGGAAAAAAGATGACCAGTATACCACTACATATATGTAGTATCGTGGACGAAAGGCCTAAGAAATATCGGGCGAACTATGAACAATGTCGCGAGAGCCGAGGCGCCGTCGGGCCCATCAATGTGTCATCGGTCTTTTCAAGTGCATAGTTTCGTGGAAAAGACCTACGTGACCCTGGCTACGAGCGTCTGCAGAACACGTGTGCGGTGGGCCTAGGAAAAAGGCAATAGAATGCGACAACGGCCAGAGTGTGAGTCGAGAAACAGAGTGTGAGTCGAGGAGCCGAGTGCGAGTTGAGCGGAGACAGAGTTTGCGAGTGGCGTTGCCGAGAGAGTGTTGATTGCGTTTTGGTAAAAGTCGAGTCGCTATCTAGTTATTTAGTTGCGCTGTTTTCTGTACGTTTGGCGTGAATAGTTCAGGTTGAACAACAATCGTCTTTTTCTGTCTGATTAACATCTCTATTGTCCACTCCTTGTAAATACATTATATCACGATATTACATATTTTTGGGGGCTCGTCTGGGATTGGACAAGACAGAAAACGAAACGGTTTAACAGAGCTATTCGAGCTAGTTGTGAATTTACCGGTACGCGGTGCGGTAAAAGACGATATCGTTGACTGTTTAAGTTTGTGTAGTGTGAAAAATGGCAAACGTTGGGGACGAACGATTGTCGGGTGAAGAGGGTTCGACGCTGGAGGAGCTGAGGAGTAAGCTCGCGCGAATGAACCTCCCTATATCGGGTGCGAGGTCAGTGCTGATTGCAAGGCTGAATCGGGCGTGTAGGGCTGGACAATCGTATCCTAAGGGATCGACGGGCGGTGAAGAGCTAACCGGTCAACGAGATTTAGGAAACGTACAGAGAGCTGAGCGTGATTGTAACGAAGATGAAGATGTTGAGAAAATGAATACGAAGGAGTTGAAGGAGCGCCTCGCTGGTTTGGGTTTAAAAACGACGGGAAGAAAAGTAGAATTACGCGCACGGCTACAAGCGGCCATGGATGGTAACTACATATCGTCGGAAGAAGAAAGCGACGACGAAAGTGAGGATGAAGATGACAAGAAAAACGCAAGAGGATACAAGAGAGATACGCGAAGGGTGTATCAGGACCGTGATGAATATTGTCGAAGGGCATGTGTTGGTTCGACACTGAGTTTTAGAGACGTCGAAGATGCATTAGAGTCGTTTAGTGGCGACAAAGGTGAAAATGTCGAACGATGGTTCGAGTCGTTCGAGGAAGTCGCTGATACGTGCATGTGGTCGGATGGGCAGAAGGCAGTCTACGCCAGGAAGCTGCTGAAGGGATCAGCGAACATATTTGCGAGCTTCGAGTGTCATTCCAGGACTTGGCATGAGTTGAAGAGGGGGCTAGTGAAAGAATTTTCGAGGAAAGTCAACAGTAGGCAAGTACATCAGAAACTTGAAGAAACAAAAAAGGAGAGTGATGAAGCATGTTTGGCTTACATGTACCGCATGCTCGAAATAGCCAGCCATGTGGACATAGAGGAGGAAGCAAAGGTGGAATACATAGTGGATGGAATAATAGACGACGAGAACAATAAGGCTATATTGTACGGCGCTACGTCAATCAAAGAGTTGAGGAAGAGGTTAGTGATGTACGAAGAGCAGAAGAGTCGCAGAGCAAAGTCGATTGTGAAGCCGGCTAAAACCCAGAAGAACGGGAAGCCCAGTCAATCTGTAGATGCAATGAAGAAAAGAAGATGCTTCATTTGCGGTAGTGAGGATCATCTAAGTGTTAAGTGTCCGGAGAGGGGAGAAAGTGTTAGGTGTTCGAGTGCAGCGGATTTGGACATATTGCAGCGAGGTGTACGGCACGACCGAAAGAGACTTGCGTAGTGTCAAGATCCGAAAAGGGGAAGTATGTGAAGGAAGTAATCGCAGGAATTAAGCTTCTATTCTCTGAAATTACTCTCAAATCTCAGAGTCAACCCTTCAAATTCTCCACACTGGATCTTCGATTCTTAATATTTGTAATATCGTAGAATAGCTTTGATTGGAGATCGGCTGAAATTAGAAAACACCGTGTACGTCGTCTTTCGTGGTTTGTTTACATCCAAGAGCGCCTAGTAACAGTGACGCGAGAAAAGATAAGCAGCGTCAAAACAGAAGTACGGTTCCACATTTCAAGGAGTGGCAATCGAGAGGCCAGAGTATGTGAGCCGAAAAGTGTGTGTGTGTGTGTGTGAGAGAGAGAGAGAGGACGAGAGCAAGAGCGAGCACGACCGAGCAGGAGTGTATTGGCGAAGATCAGAGCTAATTGAGTCGTCGAAGAGTAGAGTCGTTAGAGGTTTCGAGTCGTCGAAGAATAGTCGTGAGAATTGATAGAGTTGTTAGAGAGAGAGAGTGTGTGTGTTAGATTCGTTGTGACGAGAGTGATCAAATAACTGTAAAGTTATTTGATATAGATACGAGTATTGCATTTAGTTTCCGTTAAATAAATATCGTTCTCTGTTCAATTTATATTTGTATATTCAATTTAATATTAATAAATTGGAAGTAATCGGAAAAAAATTTCTATCCTTATTATCCGATATTACATATTTGAAGCATAAATTAAAAATCGACACATTGACTACTTCAAAGAAATTAGCCCGAACGAGACATAACTCGTTCATCGTGGTTTTCGCGCGAAGTAAATATGCGGTTTCTCAATCGTTGTGAGATTCCAACGACGTTAATTCTGTCGAAACGGCGACGCGCGACGACGATCGCACATTCTGTTGCTAGCGAGTGCTTGCAAATCGCGACGATATCGAGCGTAAAGACTAAGCGCAAAAATGGAGGACACTCGGCGGGGAATTGGAAATGCTCGATGACGAAAGGTATTTCAAGGTGTAATTACATCCACATCCAATTGGATCGCACCTTCGTTCGGTTGCTAGGTCAACAACCTTCGATGTTATTCAAATAATGCAACGGCTGGAGCAGCCGGTAGCGAGTCGTAAAAGTTTCAATAAAACACGTTCCTGCTAGTGAACGTATGTTAAGACTTACACCGAGTTTTATTTCGCTACACCGTTTACTAGTTCGAAACGATCGATTGCATAATAGTAGCTGTTTCTTTCATCTCGGAAACACGATCGTAAACGGTGACAACGATCCAGCTTATTCCTGATCGTGTTAATTTCCACGCAAACTTTGTAAACATTATACGTCGCGACGCTCTCGTTAACGCGTCATTCCCTCCAACTCAAAAGTCTTGCAACTTTGGTGATCCGTTTTCTGTGTAAAATTGGTTACGAGCATCAGGGGACTTATCGTCGTAATCGGTAAATTGTTTATTAAGGATCTACAGCTTTTAAGGATTTCTCTCTAGAGATTTAGAGATTAGAAGTTTCATTAACGCGTTATCGTGTCTCTAACTCGATCTTTTTTCGTGTAAATTGGTCACGAGACTTACGAGCTTCGTTGTAAATAGAAGATTAGTAATATTTCGTAGTTTCGTGATAGTATATAGACATTTTAGTGCTTAAACGCGCAATTTTTAGTTCGCTTTTCGCTCGCATCGGTGCTATGAAACGGATCAATATCTCAACACTTTCCTTTAGTTCTACGAATCATCTTTCGACCGGCTTTTCTTGGCCTACCGTTTCCTAACGCTGTCCTAATACTATCGTCTTGCTGAGATCCTTTTTCCGATTGTATCTTCTGCTTATTTTATTATAAATCCGAACTTTCATTCACGTCGTATGTTTTACAGCGTAAAATCCGCTAGAGCGTTCCAATAAATGTAACCAGTAGGTGCTCTAATACTCAAACGCACCTGTGCGTATCTCTGCATATTTGCTGAAAAAAAAAGATGAATCTTACGTTACATTTCCAATATGCGTAATAAGCCGAAAATTTTTCTGATGCTAATCCTTCGTAACATAAGGATGGCATCACTATATGCATGAAAATAGCATTTGGCAATCGTTAGAAACACAATACATGGATATATATGTAGTTGCCAAATTAACCTTCGCGGTGTTCAAAGTGAACGGCTAGAAACGATTGCTTTTTGCTATACGCGCATGGTTCGATTTCACCATAATTCGTTATTAAGACGTTTCGAGAGAGTCAAAGGTGATAAAAGTCCTGCGAAATGACCGATACATAGTGCAGCGAGAGGGGGAGCACGAAGGGCCACGTACAACTTCCACGGCAGCCGATCACATGAAATGGTGGAATGCTGTCGATAGTGATGTAAGTGCGAGCGGCGCTGATGAGCACATCTGAGGGCAGATGTGATTGTCAGGAAAGGCCGATTGTAATATCGTAGAATAGCTTTGATTGGAGATCGGCTGAAAATAGAAAAACCGTGTACGTCGTGTTTCTGTGGTTCGTTTACATTTAAGAGTGCCTACGTGACTAAAGGCACGTAGTTGGTAGTTCTTACATAGGTATGAGGGAAACAATAGACAACGTTAGAAGAAGGACGGTTTCGCTATTCAAGGCGAATCGAAAAGTGTGCGTGTTGCGAGAATCAGAGTTGATCGAGACGTCGAAGCATAGAGTCGTTAGAATTGAGTTGCGAGTGTTGTCGAGTGTTAGAGTTGCTAGTGAGAGAGAGAGAGAGAGAGAGAGAGAGAGAGAGAGAGTTACCAAATAGTTGTCAAGTTATTTGTTGTAAATACGAGCGTTGCATTTAGTTTTCCTGTTAATCAAACATCGTTTCTCTGTCTAACTAATATCTGTATTTTCAATCCATTATTAATAAATTATAATTAATCGAACAAAATTACACCTTTAATATATTCCGATATTACATTACCGTGATGTAATATTTATCATGCTTATTTTGTACGTAAAACGAATCGTTGGAATATTCCCGAAGCTAACGAAGCATTTCCCAAAAGTTAAACCGAAGAGATTAACGCGAATAGTTAAGTGAAATTTTTCCATTAACTTGCTGACCAACCGGCAAATAAAAAATCATAAAAATTGTTTCAATGTGTTGAGGTCACGCATAACTTCTTTTTTCATTGACGATTACCAAACAGGTAAAATTTCGAAATTGTACGAAGGCCACGTGACCAGATCGTATTGGAATTTGAAGTGCATGGAAAAAGACAACTCGAAGTACAAACCTTGAGCTGTACTACTCGAAGTACAAACGTGAACTAATGGATGCAGAAAAGCAATTAACGCCAAACATCCGAACAGCATCTTGGAGCCCGTCATTGTTCTGAAATAAAAGAAGTGACGAATTAAAAAGACGCAGGACTAATAATAATAAAGGAAACTTAGTTCGTATTATAAATTGAATTTACATCAGAAAAGAAGCACGATCAAGCGAAACAGATCGTAGAAATGACAAATATCATCGATATACGTTTCAGTGTAATTTCACTTTTGAAAATTATTTAGTTTAATACGATCGTATTCATCGCTCTGAAACTTTCATTGTGCTGCAATTTGTGCTGCGTCTTTTTAATTTCTCTATCTTTCTGTGTTTTCGGAAAAATTACTTGAAAGATTAAGAATTGCTTGCCTTATTTTATTTTCGATTAGTTAGGATTTGATTATTCCAGGTAAGGTTTATTATTTATAACAGGTTTTATCACTTGTTTATTATTTAGGAGTTTGTTATTTTAGGATTAGTACCTTTTAGGATTTCTTATCCTTCGAGTTTCTGTTTCAGATATCTAGGTCTATTTCAAGATGTTTTATTACATTAAGATTATTTATTCGATTAAGATAATTTAAGAGTTTCACAATGTACAAAGAAATAATCGCGTGAAATTTAGATTTATGCTTTAAACGTATTAAACACGCGGTAATTTCAATGTCTATAGCCTCGAACGTGTTCTGATTAGTTGTGTCATTGTCTGTGACATTGAAATCACAAAAATCCATTGCAAGTGTGCTGTCATGCAATATGGATGTAATTGGGTTTTTTGGGTATTTCCTGTATCATCTGATTTGTACAGTACTATTTTAACGCAAGAACAGGAAACTTATTATATATTTCCCGTCCATTATTTGAATCGTTGTGAAGTGTAACGAATTATATTCGATTCGAGGAGATGTTAATGAATTACCCATTTCATATGTAATTACATGGAAATAAAAATCATTGCAAAAATAATTGATCTAATGACAACGGAATTTCCAATATTTTTTTGTTTCGTCACGTCTTTTTCATAATATATCTTTTATAGGTACGTGATTTATTAATCGTTCGAATGGAAATAATTATTCGTATAATATTCAAACGATTCTAGCCATAAAATAAATTAAAACGATACCTGTCAATGATATGCAATCTGCGTATGACGTCAACCTCGATCTATGCTTATACAAGAAATTTTATCAATCAATGACTAGATATACAATAATCAAATATTATAAAAATATTATAAAAACCTTTAGGTGTTAATATTAAGGTGTTAATATCTTTAATATTTGCAAGTTATTGTTTAGCGCTAATTAGTTAGAATGTAACAAGTGGTGTACCAGAATTGAGATAATTAAGCCACACGAACAATCTTATTTAGATCTTTTCAATTTTTTAATTCTCTTTTGCTCCAATACTTCGTAAAATTAATCTTCATTAGCTACTACACTTCATAGAATAACAAGAGATAATTTTTCTTATATAACGTTTCATTCATAAAATCTATCATTAAAGTATATCTTCATAAAAATATCATTCCATACTAACGGTATATTTGGTGTCATACGAGATAACAGTTACCAGTGATGACATATGTAACTTTATAAAGATATCTCGTTTTATTATATATTAAAAGAATGTACTCATTGCTGCTATATTTCAGATGAAAAAAAGGAGGCAATGATTTTACAGTAAAATCGTTCGTTTACAACTGATTCATTTACATTTCATGATAATACTGTGCATTCTGAATATGCTATGATTTGGTTTAAAATAATAAATAGTCCATTCTTGCATACTATTGCTCCAGCTTTACTTGTATTTTCCATATTGGTATAAATAAAAAGACAATTAATGTCGTTCGAGTCTATTTTCGGATCATTTATATTACGTTTAATCCATATAGTTATTATATGAGACATAGTATCGTAAAATTTGGAAGAATAAAACGTTCGTACAGGAAGTACATTTTATAAGAACTCCAACAAATCTGCGTGTGCACCTAAAATACAAACTGATAGTGATTGTTCATAAGTTTATATACATTATCTAATGTCAATCGAAGGTATCAATTCTTTTTCTCCATAAGAGTACTTCTTCATTTATATGTGTTCAAAAATACATGTGTTCAACCGTGAAGCATATGTCACCTACAACGAAAAAGAGTTTTCCTATACTTAATATTTCCTTTATATACCTATGAAAGTCTATTCTTCGCGTAGTATGAAATTATGAATAAATCTGGAATATTGTTCAATCTGAAAAGAAAAATAACTTATTGACATCATTCATTGATACGAGATTCAGAATGTTTGTTTTGTCTTGCAAAAAAAGAAGGCAGCCCTCCCTTTCTTTTAATGTGAAATAGAAAGCGAAAATTTGAAAACAGATTTTTTGGAAATTTACTTGCAAATATCGTTTTCAATATCGTGATTTTCTTCCCAATGGTACTGTACTTTCAAATTTTCCAGTATCCCTCTAAAAACAAAAAGTCGAACCTCGTTATTATTAACATAGGCATTACAAGGAAGAGAAGTATTAGAAAGCAGCTCCTTTTTATTATGGATTTCTTTATAATCATGTAAATAAGAAATTCCGGAAATTTTTTCCTCAAGAATTTAATTCTTGTGTTTTGATTGATAATTATTACACTGCATACTAACTTTTTGCATACTGTTCGCGTCTAACAATTTCCTAATAATAACTACTTCAAAATTACATATGTTCTTGCACGAATTCAAAAGTACGTATGATATAATTACAATTGATTCTAAAATAATAATTATTTAAAGATATTAAGATACTAATTAAACGTTTCACTATATTTCAAAATCTGGAACAACAAATTTTTATTTATAAAAAATGAAACTGTCTTTATATATTCTTTGTCATGATGCTATTTCTTATTACCATGTCGACATTTTTTAAAATTCATTTTGTTATCTCTACGCAATATGAAAATTCATATACTGCTTAATATTTTTTACATATTATCCATCCACCGCATGATATCTCCTGAAAAATCAAAATATTAATGTTATATTATTACAATGCTTCTTAAATTTCAATTTTTGACAAATTTGAAATCCAATATATTTTGCACAATTATTATTTATCAAAAAATTCCAAGTTAGTAACTTTCTTTTCAAACGGCAAATAACATATACTTTGACTTACCTGTAAGTTTTTGTTCCTAATCATCATTTCCTCTTATAGAACATCGTTATTGTTCTTATAATTACTACCAGTGTCATAGATATTGTAGTGGCTACAACTGAATTAATAGAAAATGATAAATAACTGTGTATAACACTAACACATAACTGTGTATAACAATGACACATAACTTTTACTTACATATCAATCGATAAGGGATTACTGTGATATCCTGTTGATGTTTCTTAAGGCACTTGATTAGGTGCGATACGGTATCATTCCTTATGGTATACTGTAGATAAGTATTTTAGAAAATACCAAGAATAAATCTAAATTATTCAGAGGTTCCAGTTTCGGCTTAGACATAAATACAGGACCATTTGCAAAGAAGAAAGGGTGCGTTTCTACAGCCTCGTTATAGTAACCATGAATACCAATCTCTGAATTACTGGTTACTAAACATAAATATCCTATAAAATTTAATATATTTCTTTAATTTTTAATACATACATGAGTTAGTAGTTCTAAATTATGAATCATCCTACCTGTGATATTACACTTTTCCTTATAATATCATCACTCAAGTGAACAACATTAAGATCATGTAAACCATGGCATCCTATCTTACTGTGAAGATACTTAGTTATGTTATCTAACATTATAAAAATATCATCAAATTCAAGTCCTTTTATTCACATCACATGGCCACGACGATCTGGTTCTTCGTTATATAATGTTCTAAAATTTGTCGTATATATAGGATGTACAAACCGTGATATCAAGGTATCAGTTCTTCCTTCCCAAGGGACAGTTTCATTAAAATTCTGATAGAATTAAAAATTAATTATTAATATTCTAACAATGATATATGTTAAATACATTATAGTCAACGATATATACATGAGCGAATGTAGGGGTGATTCCTTGATAATTATAAATGTCATCAGCCCACATCATTGTGCCACTTCTTTGTACTCCAGCCTCTAGATTAACAGCCTAAACAAACATACGAAATTTTATAGAAGCTGTACAAAATATGGTATATATGCGCAATATTGAAGCGTTCAAGGGGATATAAAGGTAATGTACATCACATACACGTGTACTCTCATGCAACAAAATACAATTAGATTTAATAGTATAAGCTCTTTTATTCATCATAATAGATTGGAAATTTAAGTGTCTTACGAGGGTGAGTAAAAAGTTACCCGCTCTGTCGGTGTAAAATTTATTTTAAGCAATTGTCAAAAAAGACATACATCATTTTTTGACATAATCACTCGATTTCTGTATACACTTTGTCCATTTGCCGAAGGACCTTCGTATTTTCTCATTAAAAAATGTTTTGGGCTGAGCTGCGAACCACGAATGCATCGTCGTCTTCACCTTTTCATCAGCTTTTTCGGCATCCATCTCGCACAAACTTTTTAAAACCCAAATCTGT
Source organism: Bombus huntii (assembly GCF_024542735.1). Classification (NCBI taxonomy): domain Eukaryota; kingdom Metazoa; phylum Arthropoda; class Insecta; order Hymenoptera; family Apidae; genus Bombus; species Bombus huntii. The sequence goes on from NW_026099455.1 coordinate 13,027, forward strand.
CGTGCACTATTGCATAAGCAGAGCCGTGGCTGATTTGCAAATGATTTGCCACATTATCCAGTGTCACTCGTCTATTCCATAGAGCATAAGTTCATGAGCACGTTCAATGTTGTCATCGTGGATGTGGACGGGCGTCCAGCTGTTTTTTCATAACACTTGTGCGATCTTCTTTGAACTTTTGTGCCCATTCAAACACACTTCGTGACAAAACACTTTCTCCATAATGTGCATTAAATCTTTGATAAATATAGGCATCAAACATAACCTCCGACCACAAGAAACGAATCACAGCATCCTGCACTGTTTTCCTGCAAATCACCATTGCAAAGCGCCATTACTCGCGTAACGGTCACAAACGAAACCTGCGCAGCAGCACTGAACAGATATTGACGTCATACGAAGAGTGCAGATGGATCAATACGGTCGACAGAAGTTTTAACTATCTGGAGTGCGGATAAATTTTTACTGAGAGTCGTATAGGAATCTATAATCCGTAAGTACACCTTTGGCTGAATGGAAATTTCTCTTACATATAGTCAAAAATGCAGAAACTGTGTATTGAATTGGAAAGTGATAAAAAATAAGTGAAGTTTCGAGGTTGCATGTGATTGCATGAGTACACAGGACGTTTTTAGCGAATAAAAAATAATTTTGAAAGACACGAGACTTATCTTGTATTTTATGCACTCTCTGTGTCCGAATTTCCAGAAGCTCTCTATCTTATGAAGTGTTTTAGATTAGCCGGAAAATTTTGTACGTACATACAAGAAGTATACGATCTAAGTGGAATATTCCATTATTCTCTTGATACAACAGAAACGAAATTTACAGAACTTCTCAGAAAGTTGGTTTATTATTACCAAATTAATAGAATTAATATACGTTTATCATCTTTACATACCTAAGTCGTGGAGGTTTATCGTGCGTAAAAAATTAGTGTCGTTTCAAAGTTACATTTCGTACATTTTAAGCCTATAATTTGTAACGTACAAAACAATGTAAATTTGAGCTGTTTCTTATCTCCACAATAAGAAAATCCAACTTTACGTTTTTTACACAATGATATTTATGGAACAGTAATATCATATTATTGCATCGCTTGGAGAATGAAGTCAAGGTACGATATGACCCTAGTGTAAACGCTGGGATACCCAGCTGTGCCGCACTTATAAGCATAAGACACAATACCTATTAAATACGAGGTTAATTCATGTTGTATCAGCAGTGGTCCGCCACGGTCAGCCTGAAAGGATCGTTAAATTTTTAATCAAAGATACTGAAATATATCGATCGAATTGCATTGAAATTATACTTATATACAGTAATAATCTTCTATTGATTTGTGTATTGAAATACTCCAATTTATAACGTACATGTTATATGTATTTTGAGCAAAACTAAGATTAGAAGGAAATTAGATTAAATACCATAACGAGGTGTGAGAAGTGGGCAAAACTATTAAATTGTGTTTATCTATTATTTTTAATGTTTAAGACGTCGATTTGATGTTAATTCGAATGGACGTGTCTTCAGATACCGTATAGTTTGTAGTAACTCTGTAACTTAATTATCGTACAAGAATCCTCTCCACCCTGAGCATGTTCGGCGCATATTATACCATCAGTGATATCAGGTGCATTAGGAAATTTGGAATAAGCTATTTTGCATTCGGCGTTCTTAATCACTGGCATTTGTACTTCCATTAATGCATTAGGTCGTGGTCGTCCTACGAAGAAAATGAGAAAGATATTTAAGACTGGAACTGTTTAATTTTATTATAAAATTGATATCACTTACTATATCTTAACGCTCCCCATCCAGCAACAAGGGGGTTATAGCCGACGAAGTTGCTCTTTCGTACAAATGGGATATACGTACCCTGAAAAATAAAAAAATAAATGAAAATGCAGGAAACGAATGACCAAAAGTATGAGAAAGAATTGTACACGCTTTATGACACAATATATGTGTACAGTAAGAAATTTCAGGATATGATACTTCAGTAATACTCAATAGCATATATATATATTTGAGGACTTACTCGAAAATGGCACCTCCTCCACCAATCTAAGAATGGCAATATTATGATTGTGTATGTTTTCTATTCCATCCATATGTGCACAATGTGCTGCGGTCAAAACATGCCTAGCCGATATCAGGGAACCTCCGCACTTCCATAGTGGTTTGTCTGGGTTTCGGGGATTACGAAAACCTAATGCAGCGATCCATGGCCAAGCGCCTAAAATGCAATAGTCATAGTTGTGAATATACGTAATTTTTTGTCACATAACGGGTAACAACGATTATTACCTATTCGATATTCGATCATACAGCAGACGATAAGTACATACGTACAAATACTCTGAAATAGAGATTTGATAAAGACAGAAATTAAATTTTTATTCCAGTGGAATACAAATTATTAAATAATTCTATATAATTTCTATTTGAACTATACTGAACTATAAAGTTCAAACGTGTAATTTCTGCCCTAACAGTTTTTGATCTCTATCCATATTATTACTCCTATATCAATTTTTTATTTCAAGCAAAAAGATACTCTTCCTAACATGAAGTAAAAGAAAGAAATAATTCAAGTTAATAAGTAAAGTTACTACCGATAAAATCATAGCATTATTATTTAGTCTAATTGAAATGTACATTGATGTGCTGTTTAATGCCTTTAAAGTTCATGCTTTGCAGTAAATGGCTTATTATTAATCGGAAAGAAAGACATAAAACGTACCAAGTTCAGCTGGTTTACCATCGACCACCCTGGTATGAGAGACGTTGCTAAAACCACAGTATGGTGGTCGCAAAGCCTTATACTTATACACAGTTTTTATTAAAATTTCTCTCTTCTCTTTGTTTGGATCGTTCGGACAGCAAACGATCGTAACATTGACCTGGTATCTGCACACTGATCGTCTATAAAAATCGGTGGCTGTACGGTACTGTATCTGCCATATTTCTTGCAGAGGTTTACATTTTCTGTAGTCAAGGCACCTGCCTTCTTGATTGTCCGGTGTGGTACATTCTGGATCAAACAATTTTAAAACATTTATACAGTTCAAAGATGCGTAAGAAAGCGACACCGATTACTCAACTTTCGAAGTAAAAAGCCGATCAAGTCCACCGGATTGCCCTACAGACACGTATTAATCCGTAAGAGTTAGTCATCATGTTGATAATAATTATCTAAAGAAACTTTTCACGTGAAAATATAAAATTTTAATTGATTAGATATTGTGTTAGCCATACTTAAGAAAGAAAATGAAAATGAATGAAATGAAAGAAAAGGACTACCTTCAACCTCATTTTTTAAATAAACACTTTGTCAGTTTTGCGGTAAATAAATTCTTAGGAATTCAGGACAGTTTTTGGTGAATCATTTTGTTTCGACCGTTCGCGGAGAGACGCGATCGCGAGATAGCACGTCAACGAGAGTTGTAAGTTCCCGTTACGATTAAATAATCGACGCCACGAACTGATCGATCCCCTTATTTCGATTATGATAATAAGGGTAGTTCAATGAAATTCCACAGAATTAACACAAATAAATTAATGTTTATTTCAACAACTTATTAACTAGAAAGATATAAATGGAACAAAAAAAATGTAACTGCGTTTTGGTTGATAAGTAATGCGCGACATACCACATGTGTTGACGGTTCGACTTCTCGAAAAGTTCTGAACGCCTTTCGATTTTTTTCGTTTTTTCTGGAAGGCGACACCCACTACGTTCGGATCACGCCACATTCTTTTACTGCGAGGTAAAATACGGGCCACGAGTCGACGTTTCTGGAAGTCGCCCTGCTTAATGGACCATGCGCTTGCCACTACAATGTTTGTTTGCCAGGCAGACGCGACGATCCGTCTGCGACATTATAGTGCCGCGATCGATAGTTAAGAATATGACCTATTGTAAGCCGCATGGCGTAACATTCTCCCCCCGTTGAGAGGGTACCGATCAAACTAGCGAGGTGTGGTTGAAGTTCCCATCTTATTTCGTCTCGGTGGCTAGTTGTTCGGGTTTCTCGAGATCGGGTTGAATTGGCAGTGGGACAAGCCTTTTGACGCCCCGATCCAAAATGCTCTTTGCCGCCTGAACTGTAGCTGTCCGGATGACACCATCGGCGCCTGGTTGAACCTTGATAACTCGGCCCAGAGGCCAATGCATGGAGGGAACGTTGTCCTCTCTGCGGATGACGATTGTGCCCTTTTGGATGCTGTGTCCACCCTTGCTCCATTTATTGCGGTTGGTTAGCTCGTTCAAATACTCCTTATGCCAGCGGTTCCAAAAATGTTGTTTAAGCTGTTGGATATGCTGCCATTTGGAGAGTCGGTTCGATGGAATGTCTCTGAAATCTCGATCACGTAAGCACATTAATGAATCGCCAATGAGGAAATGTCCGGGAGTGAGAGCTAGGAGATCATTTGGATCGGTGGAGATAGGAGTTAGCGGGCGGGAATTGAGGACTGCTTCTATTTCTATGATAAGAGTATTACGGTGTTAAGCTCATATGTTTCTGTTTCTCCACTCGCGCTGCGCCATAATATCCTTTGATATTTCCGATCCTCTGGTCGTACGAGGAATTGCCGATACATTTTCTCGAGTACGTACGAGTGAGTACGTACTGATGAGCGCGGAATCTAATTAATATACAAAATAAATTGTGAATTGATTCGAGAATATAGGATTTCCCCATTTTCATGATTATCGTGATTTTTGTATAAATATATTTTTTAAGATACTAATAATTAGGTACTTATAAATTAGTATTATCAATTATTTTGCATTTATAATTCCGTCTCTAGTATAAGTGTTAATTGAAAACTAACTTTATGTTTCAAAAAGTACTAGCAAAGTCGTTGAGTAACAAGCCACTGATGCTAACACAAATAGCATTGTCGTAATTAAATATTTCTAAATATTCATTTTTCATTTTGAACCTGTAGAAACAATTTATTATATATACTATTAGCTAAGTAATTGCATATTTAATTAAGTCGAAATATAAAACTTAGTTATTTTAATAATTTAAAAAATAAAAAACTGACAAACATTTCAATTTAATTTATGGTTGGAACAAAAGACAGTTATTTTTCATTAATTGAAATATTGCAATGCAGAGTACTTTCCAAAATACGCCGAGAGTATTCCTGATGGTGAAACGAGCGTTGCTTCATCGAACGCAGCTAAAGAAAACAACATCTATGTAGTTGGTGGTACGATGCCTGAAATAGAGGGCGCTAAATTGTACAATACCTGTACTATTTGGGGTCCCGATGGAACTTTGATAGCAAAACACCGAAAGGTAAGTAATATATTCCTTTATGGCTTTGAATTTGAAAATATTGGGGTGAAGAAAGTGACTCTATCTAGGAATAATTTAGGAATATACATATGTACATACGTATACTATAACCAATTCTATAATTTACGGTTTATAAAATACGTTATGATACGGGAAACGCCCATTTTTGTTGTAATGTGTTTGTTGTTGTATACATTTTTCACATACTTAAAATATTATTCTACTTATTTTTTCTCCTTTTTAAACATTATTAAATGATAAGATTTTTTAATAAAAGAAAGTGATAAAAACGCTGTCAGTTATTAAATAAAAAATAATTAAAGTTTAGGAGTTGGTAACTTTGATATTAAATTACAAAAGTTGCAGCAATAGAATTAGCGACCACATTTTTATGTTATTAGGTACATCTATTCGACATCGACATTCCTAATAAGATTACTTTTCGAGAGAGTGATTCACTCAGTCCTGGTAACTCCCTAACGACGTTCGATGTGAAGGGCTGCAAAATAGGTATTGGCATTTGCTATGATATTAGATTCGAGGAAATGGCACGCATTTATCGGAACAAAGGTACAGTAACTTAATCGACCAATACTTAACTAGCAAAAAATTAAATATCTTTCTTAAATATATTCTATATAAAATTAATATAATCTGTAACTCTGTATAAAAAGAAGCTTAATTTAAAAAACCAGTATATTTGCTGAAAATGAAACAAATAAAAGAATTAAAAGCACAATAAGAGGACTGTCCTCGCATATTCAGAAATGATGGAATGTGAACCGTGCAACTACGAAGTTAATTGGTATTCGGTGGCTTCATATTTCCTGCTTCTCTGGGTTAGGTTGCCAAATGCTGATATATCCAGCGGCATTCAATATGACCACTGGACCACTGCACTGGTCATTACTTCAGCGTTTCAGAGCGAATGATAATCAATTATACGTTGCCTGCATATCACCGGCTCGTGTTCCTTAAGCAAGTTACGTCGCATGGGGACATACACAGTTGACCAATCCCTGGGGAAAGATTCTTTACGATTTGGAAATTCAAGAGAATATGGCAGTCACCGATATCAAAAAAAAAAAAAAAAAAAAAAAAAAAAAAAATTTCAACAAATAAATAAAAAAAAAAGTCACCGATATCGGTAATTTACAGCTTAAAATTAAAAGCGAGAGATCCATGATGTAATTAATTTTTAGTCTCGTTAATTTATCGATTTAGCCATCTTCCTCTGTATTTGTTGAATTTATTAGTAAGCATTACTTATTACTTCGTATGTTTCTTTTTTCTATCAGATCTAAAAGTTGTTGAGGAAGTAAGGGCTCAGATACCTACATTTTCTCAGAGACGTACAGATTTGTACGACACTGTCTGTAAGAAGGAGTAACTCTACACTAAAACAGAAAATGTTTTTTTATAATATTTCTACTACGATATCCTTTTTTGTGAATTATTACTAATTTCTTATCATCCATTTCTTGTAAATATATTATATCACGATATTACAGATATATACGTAGATATACACGTTAATTAAATCCTCTATATGGTATTTTTATATCGGTGTCATGAACATTTTTCCCCGAACGACCTTCTATCACGCGCGTACGTATATCGAGAATATTATTGTATTATATATAGTGATACATACGTTGATATACACATTAATTAAATCCTCTATATAGTATTTGACTTTGCTATCTTGAATAGATAAATAATCTCGAATATAGACATACAGGTACACTTACGTTGATATACACCTTTGTACAAGGTGTCAAAAAATTTTTTATCACGGCGTTTTTTTAAGACGATTTTATAGCTTCGAAATTGATCTTGACACGATTTTCAATGTCAAATTATTTTTCTATTGCATCATGTGATACTCATTAGGAGGAACAAAACTTCTGTTTTCTTAGAAAAAATGTTTGAAATTTCATTAATTCCTAGATTGATTTTATTTATACTTTAAAGTCAGATATGACATCAAATAATGTCAATACTAATATCTAGTTATTTGTCAATTTACAGCATCTGAAAAACAAGATATCTTCGAGACAGCGTGGGTTTTCTTTCCAACTTTCTTAACTTTCAACAATAAAATTTTCGTCAAACGATACAATCTATCCAACAAAGTTGTTGTACACAGCCAATCTCGTAAGAACATAGATCTTCTTCCAGTATTATTCTTCACAATACTTCGTGTGGAATTTCTACTTGACGAGTTATTATTAAACGATTAAAAGCTTATTATTATACGATAATGTAATATCGTAGAATAGCTTTGATTGGAGATCGGCTGAAATTAGAAAACACCGTGTACGCCGTCTTTTTGTGCTTTGTTTACATCCAAGAGCGCCTAGTAACAGTGACGCGAGAAAAGATAAGCAGCGTCAAAACAGAAGTACGGTTTCATATTTCAAGGAGTGGCAATCGAGAGGCCAGAGTATGTGAGCCGAAAAGTGTGTGTGTGTGTGTGTGTGTGTGTGTGTGTGTGTGTGTGTGTGTGTGTGTGTGTGTGTGTGTGTGTGTGCAGGACCGAGCAGGAATGCATTGGCGAGGTTCAGAGTTGATCGAGACGTCGAAGCATAGAGTCGTTAGAATTGAGTTGCGAGTGTTGTCGAGTGTTAGAGTTGCTAGTGAGAGAGAGAGAGAGAGTTACCAAATAGTTGTCAAGTTATTTGATGTAAATACGAGCGTTGCATTTAGTTTTCCTGTTAATCAAACATCGTTTCTCTGTCTAACTAATATCTGTATTTTCAATCCATTATTAATAAATTATAATTAATCGGACAAAATTACACCTTTAATATATTCCGATATTACAATAACTTACTTTTTTCTACGTCAATGGACGTAGACGAAAGACGTTGAGTGAGGAATTAGAACAAGTGTGGATCGTTGGAAACCACTATGCTGCGGTCTACCATTCGTTTTACCCTATATATACTACGGAACAAAGGATAATTTTCACCGGCTTCATCAAGAGCACATTTTCTAAGCTTTATTATTTATTATTACACCCATTATATTATATTATTACGATATTATCTAATTAATTGTTGTTTATTTATTTTGATGCTTATATTAACTGTTATTTGAAACATACTTTCAACAACATAATAAATACAGAGTAAAGGTTAATGAAATTTTAAACAGCTTTTTCCAAAAGAACATGTTATATCCGTGTAAGGACTATAACACTTCTGTTTCCTCGTCATGAGAACTTTATGACGCAATAAAAACTGTTGTCCTTGAAAATTATACTCCAGATCAATTTTGTAATCCATTTTTTCTAACAGATCACCATCTCCCACGGCTATAACAAGTAAGTTTTTAACACTCTATACACATAGAAAACACGTATTGATTACGATTCTGCTGATTAAAACACGGAACGTCAATATATTTATTCACTATGCCAACACAGATAACATTTACCACTGACGAATATAATATATATTTGAAAGGATGGAAATTTTATTTAACCGACTATATGACCATACTCGGTTAAGTATCAACAGCGACTATCTATCAAAAAGATTAAAAATTTTAGCCATGTGATTTGGTCCCTTAAAGCGGGGATTTTAGAAGTAATATTTTTATAATAAAAGAATTCATGAAAAAGTTGTATTATCATAGAACTAATGATAAAATGCCACCAAAACCTTTAAATTTGTAATATTCGAAAGAAACTTGAAATCTCGTTTATTTATTCGGCAACAAAATCTGATTTACCTTCAGGGAATACCTATACAATTTTTGCGTAACTCTCTCTTTTAAACAAAACATCAAAGCGTGTTGTTCCTAGCTTCAAAGGGCTTAACTCAATTTTTTGATCAATTTTTTCTCGTTCCATACGGTCGTTTCAAAGCTTATAATACCATTTACACCTTTGCCTTGTATTCCATCCATAGTTCCCATGCAATTTTATTATTATCGTTCCGAAGAACCTTCGCACTTCTGCTTCGCTCGTGATATGTATTCACATTTGTTTTGCCATTTTGTTTCGCCTTTCGGGAACGATATGTTTGGAAATGATATGATATTGAAAACAAATAGGCCATTAAACGAGAATGGATGGATTCAAACGGAATTAAGTGATCTCAATTCCACAGCTTTGGCGGCTGAACGTGTTTTCCTTTCGAACGGTTTGCTCGCGTCAAATGGTGCAAATTTCAACAAGTACCCACATGTTTACTATTAAATTCATTTATTTCTTTTTTATTTATTTATTTATTATCTTTTTGGCTAGGTTACCTTCGACGCATTTTGCGTATTTCTTGAGCAATTTGTAAGGTATTATTTCCTATATTATTGAAGAAAGTAATGATTTTTAGATTACCAATAAAAGGTAGATTTAAATTTTATACAAATTGGCATACATTGGCAATTGGCATAATTTAAGGAAATTGGCATACTGAGATGACAAATTACTGACATTCCTTTAGTATGTTATGGAAAATTTGTAAAGGTTTAAAAATTGTTGGAACACTTTGCATGGAATATATATTCTATATAGAATACGAATTCTTTCTCTTTCCTAATTATCGTTTACGTGATAAAATAAGGCGTTTCAATTTGAATTCATTAAATGTTGTCTTAAATATTCAATTTGAAAATTCTTTGGAGAAAATCGAAGAAGATTTAGAACTATTTTTTAATCGATAAACGCTTCAAGAATTGTGAACCACTGACCTAGGGGAACTTGATTAATCGAGGGATACGAATAGTTCAATGATATTGCAGAAGCCATTTACTGCGTTCCCCTAATATGATTACATCGATAAAAGAGAGGTCACTACTTCTTCGCCATATTTCATACGTAAAAATAAAAATCTTATATCAAAGCAAAAAAAGGAGTCACTTTTTTTTTTTGGACCAGATCGCCATGTCATTAAATCGAGCACAATAATTAAATTAGAAAATTGAGACCGATTAACACGAAACAGCCACCGTCAACCGAATCTTATGGGCGTCTTACAGATTAGAGCGTTTCATTTACTTGAAGCAAAACGAGGATTAACTCGTAGCAACTGAGCAGTAGCTCAGTGCCGAACATTTATCTTCGTTCTCGCCAGTACGGGGAGTACAAAAAGGCGATTTGCGAAGTCAAATTTGTGCATCAAATTGAGCGGCTTTTTCAACAAATCGAAATTCGAAATGTTGTTAAATACGACTTATTCGGAGACAATGAGGCGAAAATGATTATAAGATTCCATGAAAATATTATGTTAGATGAAAGCTGTTGGTGCCTATTAGTATGGTCCTTCTGTAGTATGCACACGTATAATAGAATAATAATAATTTACTACGAGTAAAAGAAACATTTATACGTATCCATAGGGCTTTCGATTTATGAAAATTGAAAAGAAGATATATTCCATTTGGTCGTCGATTCTATTTCAATTCGTTAGTAATCGTTCCAGTTACGTCATTAATAAAACATTTTTATTGATAAGCTACCTAACAAAAAGACCTTTTTGTCACCCCAAATTGCTTCAAAAGAAAATCCCTTGTCAAACAAACCATGTTCCTTGTACGAAAATCTAAAAAGGATTTTCCAAAAAGATGTATTCAGTAAACCGTGGCTTGTGACTGGTGAGTTTGAAAAGAGTTGTTGAAAGTTAATATTCGACCAAGCTCTTGTGACATCAATCACATCTCATCCTACATCAGTGATAATACATCGACACCCGACCTTCGGACACTTTTGGAGACATCACCACCTTATCATCATAGCATACACCAAGGCTGTGACGCACCTCCGTCTACATCAGAGATAGGATATGGACCCCCGACCTTCGGACACTTTTCTACATCATAACCTACACCTTTTTTTTTTTCGTGGAGAAATCCTCACGGACACCCGCTAGCGGGTAGTGTCGGACTCTTACCGACTAAAACTCCACGGTGGCCTGTCCTGACGCCTGAGTCGAGATGCACCCGGGATCTCTCCCGAATTACTACCGGTTACCCCCGGGCGTCTATCTCTTCTTTCGTCGAAGGGAGGCGTCCTGCTCTTCTTTGACCGCTAGGGGGGGGGGGGGGGGGGACCACGCACCCTAGCGCCTCGCTCCTGCTGCGTCATCCTGGGGACCCCGTCCCCTGACGCCTCTTCCTGGTTCTTCGCGCTTCTACGGTGGCCGCGGCGGCGCCGGTGGCGGCGTCGCGCCCCTGTGGCGCGTTGTGTTCCTCGGGTGCTGCGATGTCCTGGACGGATCGCGGGCTCGTTCTCGGTTTCTTTCCGCCCGCTCCTTCGCCAGCATGACCTGCTCGCAGTAAGTGCGGATGGCGGCGAACTCCTGGCGCCCTCTGAGCATGGTCGCGACGACCGCTTCGGGGGTTAAGCTCTCGCCGATTTCGAGTCGTAGGACGCGTCGTGGTTCCGCCCACGCCGGACAGAACTCCAGCGTGTGTTGCGCCGTGTCCTCCTCTTCCTCGCAGTGGTGACAGATGGACGTCGCCTCTCGCCGAATCCTTAGCAGGTACTCGCCTGGCCGTCCGCCATGTCCGGGGGTAGGCGCCCTCCTCCAGGCATCTGGTGAACAGGTGTCGCAGGCGGGGAGCCATGGTGACGATCGACTCCACCCACGCTCTGCCAGGTATTCCGTCGGGGCCCGGCGACACGTCGCGGGATGCCGTCCTCCTGGCTGCTTCGAAGAGTTCTTCGTCGGTCACTCGCAGTTCTTCGCTCCATCCCGTTGCGGTTGTCACAGACGAAATTCGAGCAACTGTATATAACAAACCGAAATTCCGAACGCCTTATCGCGTGTGACCGTCCGGTCAGCACCCGTTCTCAGCCGCCTGAGTGGCATTCGATCACTCCAGCCGTTCTCCGAATTTTACACTAAGTATAAACAAAACCTTCTCCCACTCCAACGAATGGAAGAATATAAATGCTCCCTTCAAAATCATCTAGTTAGTCTAATAAAAAAATTCTTAACTAATCCAAGTATCGAAAGTGTATCATCGCGAACCGAAAAAATTGTATAAATTGAGTAAAAAATAAAAAGAACTTAATCTCCTTTTCGGAAATTAACAAGTTCCTTATTTTTACCTTAATTTTACACGACACGGTCGTCGTCGCCGCCTCCTCGTCGTCGTCGTCGACGGAGGGGGAGGGTGGCGCCGGTTGGCTCGCGTCCGTGTCTTCCGGCGGGAACAACGTCCCGATGACGTTGTCCAACAACGCCGGATCCATGTCCGAGGTCAGCGGGGGCGCCGAAGGTCGTAGCTTCTTAGTGACTATTTTGTAGGGCCGTCCCCACGGGTCGGATTCGACCTCCTCGATCAGCTCCGTCCAGCACCGAGCTTTCGCGGTCTTGATGTTTCACTGAAGCGTGCGTCTCGCCTCTCTGTACTCCTCGTAGCAGTTGGAAATCTCTTCCTCGTCGCACGTCAGTCTGCGACGACGGGCCTGTAACGTCAATTCATATCAGAGACCAGGCCACACACCACGGACAGGATGGCACCCAGATGTCTGCATATCCTTGGCGCGCACCCTCAATAGTCTTAAGTGCCCACCAGGGGCCAGGGGCATTTTTATAGTTAAGGTCCTTCGGACCAAGCGAGCATTTCCTGTCTTAAATTTCCCTTTACGTTTATTGTCTACCACGTGTTAGCTTAGAAAGTTGGTTTTCTCCACATCTGGTATGTTCCGTTGGCAACTTTCTCGCGAGGGCGGCTAAAACCCTTCCTGGTCCACCAACCGTCCTATTATCCAATCGGAGATGGTGTCTACTGCCCTCACTTCCTTAACCAAAATTGTCATCAACAAATCCGATAGTCCCGTGTGCTTAGACACACCCACCCCTAGCTTTCCTCAGACACAGTATCGTCAGTAAAACTTCACTTATTCTGTATCCTTAGAATAGTCAACATATCTATATCGGTCTCTACCCTTATAAGTCGCGTACTTAATGTATTGTTGTAACTAAGTGTTACATAACGTAGCTGGAGTGAATTGTGATTTATGTTAATTCAGTGCGTGTTACATTGTGATTGGTGAATTCACAATAAAGGTTGATTAAAACAAAGTTAATTGTTGTGTTACGACTCAACTATATTTTATTTCCACCAACCAACCCTAAAAATTACGTGACAGGCCCTTAGGAATCTTCTGCGGCCCCGAACGCAGTTCTCTCGCATCTCCGCGATCTCCGGAGTCCACCAGTACGTTCCCTGGTCGCGTCCACCCCCCGGGACGCAGCGCGGCATCGAGGGGTCGCACGCCGCGGTCATGTATCTTCGGAGCTCCTCCGCCTCCTCGTCGATGCTTCCCTGCTCGGTCGTCCGTCGGGCGTCCCAGATCCAGGCGGACACGATCGTGGCCGCCCGTAGCATCTCCTTGTCCCTCTCCTTGAGACGCCATCGCGGTGGCGGGCGGCGACGGTTTTCTCCCGGTCGTCGTCTCCCGACGTCGTCTACGGCCCCCAGGGCCACCTCCATCAGTATGTAGAGGTGATAGGACAGCGTTTCCACCCCCTCGGCCACTCTCCAGTCGTGGATTCGCCTGAGCAGCTCCGGGGTAGCCCACGTGATGTCCACTACCGAGGATCCTCTCCACGCCACGCAGGTGCTCGCCGAGCCCCTGTTCGCCAGCAGGAGCCCCAGACCCGCTGCCCAATCGGTGAGCATCCTTCCTCGGGAGTTGGTCCTGGGATTTCCCCATTGCGTCGAGTGGGCGTTGGAGTCCCCGAGGACGAGTACCTGGCGGGGGAGGCATCTTCCGATGCACTCGCCGACTCGATCCAGGAAGTCCCCGTACGCGGCCAGGTCGATGTTCGGGGAGACGTATAGCGCCACCACCGCTGCTTCCCGCCACTCGACCGCGACGAAGCCGCTGCCACGGTCCAGCAGGACGCCCGAGGCTGACGTCCACGTTATCCCCGCGGATCCGTCCAGGTCCCCGATCCAGTTGGGCGAGTCGGGAATGCGGTGCGGTTCGGCCACCGCCGCCAGGGCGACCTCGTTCTCCCGGATGGTCTGGAGGAGCAGATCTTGCGCTCTTCTCGACCTACCGAGGTTGCATTGCAGCAGGCGCTTGAATTATGCGGTCACCTCCATGGCCTCCTCCCGGCCATCCGCCGCTGCTGCTGGTTCGGCGGCGCTTCCCGGTGTCTCTGCCGCGGCGGCTGCTGCTGCTGCTGCCGCTACCGCTGCTGGTTGGCGGATCGGTCTCCCCCTCTTGACCTTCGGGGGGCTGCATGCCTCTCCGCCCATCCTGTGATTCGCGGGTGCCCCGAGCGACTCGCACAGCGGACACTTGGGAGCGGAAGCGGGACACTCTCTGGCGCGGTGTCCGCTCCCGCCGCACCTGTAGCACAGGTGCCCTCGGTCCTCGCCGGATACGCAAGTGGCGCGCACGTGCCCCAGTTCCAGGCACCTGAAACACTGCAGCGGCCGCTTCGGTATGGCCCTTATCCTCGCCGTTGGCCAGCCCAGGGCTATCTTCTCCGCCTGGGCCAGCTTGCGCGCTCCTGCCGCCGGACACTTGACCCATGCCGATCCGAGGCCGCCTCTGGTGGCGCCGATCTCGCCCACCTGCACCTCCGCGCTGCCGCATCCCGCCGCCGAGGCCAGTGCTCTTCGCAGCTCCTCCTTCTTGACCGAGATGTCTATCCCGGTCACGCGTAGCTCCGCCATCCTGGTCGGTGTGGCGATTCTCACCGCCGTCGGGTCCAGCGTCTCGGCCAGACGCGTCGCCAGTAGCGTCGCCT
Organism: Bombus huntii; assembly: GCF_024542735.1. Taxonomy (NCBI): domain Eukaryota; kingdom Metazoa; phylum Arthropoda; class Insecta; order Hymenoptera; family Apidae; genus Bombus; species Bombus huntii. Next base: position 28,067 of record NW_026099455.1, read on the forward strand.
TTCCCCTGTCCTTGTTTCCGGGGACTTGGATTATGGTGGCACCCGTCATCGCCTTCTTCATCTCTAAGCGCTCCATGCCGAGCTCCGATAGCGGGATCCTCGTTCTGGCTGCTTCCAGGACGTCGGCGTACGACATCCTCGCTCCCTCGTTCAACGTCAGGGTCACCGCGGATGTTCGCGGTGCGCGAGGGGGCGTGACCGCCTTGGGTGTCCGCGGTGGTCCTTTTTGCGTTGCGGGGGCGCTCGCTTTCGGTGCGCCTGTAGTCCTGCCGGGCTGGGGCTGCTGCCGTTGTGCTCGCGTCGGTGGTGGCGCGGTCGGTCCTTTCCTCGCCGCCTTTCCTCGGACGGCGGCGGCGGCTGTCTTCGTCCCGTTCGTCTTCTTCCCCCTTCTCCTTGTTTTCTTCTTCGTCTCTGCCAGTTCCCATCCCCCGTCCTCCTGCTCCCTTGGGGGCGACGTCGTTTGGGCAGCGCGGGGATCGACGGATCGGTCCTTGCTCGGTCGTGCTTCGGGGGTGTGTTGCAATCGTGTGCCCCCGAATCGTTCCTCCACGGTCCTTCCTTCATTCTGTCCGGATGAATTTTATCTTTTTCGTAGGTCATTGATATCTGGTCGCTTTTTTAAATTACTTTTTCCGTAGTTTTCATGTCACAATAAAGAGATTAAAAAATACTGGATCAAAATTCTTAATGCTTTTCTCACCCACTCCGTACTGTTATCTTTCTGTTCATGTTCAAAATAGCGAATAGAGGTACATATAGAGGCGAATACTTCTGTGTTTAGTCTATTGACACCCCCTCCCTCTCGCCCCTTGATGAGGTTGACTCGTGTTAGATTACAATATCAGTTTGCCTAACAATCAGAACTACATGGAATTTTGGGGATATACAGGCTGAGTCTTCAACAGCAAACCACCTGAATAATTCTTTCAATTTTTTGAGACGCAGGGAAATGTTTGAAACAAAAGTTGTTTGGTTTCGAGGAGGCTATTACGCGATGGAAAAAGTTTTTCTCAGATGGACGCGTTTACGAGTTTTAAAGAACACTTTAATAGGCTTCGTTTTTTTTTTAAGTATAGCCGTGTAGTTTTGAATACCTATTTGTCCCATTGTTGCTCTTTTGAAGACGGATTTAAATATCGCGGTCATTTAAGGTCACTCAAGGTCATAAAACGTAGTAAAATAGTCCAATCGAACGTAATGTTTCAATATTCCGAAACAAAGGAAAATGGATTTACCATTTTCAAGATAAGCGGCCCGTTTATAAAACACCATTAAACTAGGAGACGCAATCAATTGGAGAAAAGATAAATTTTCTGTGACTACTTATCGTACTCGAATTCGACTCTACATCTTCGTTACTTTGTCGAAATTGCTATATACAATAATTATTAATTATGAATAACGAAAGAAATCCTTAACCGAAAAATACTTCGTTATTCAGTATTCGTTGTTTAATATAATTATAAAACACCAATCAATAATAACACAGGTACTTCACAGTGGGATATTTGAATTATTCATCTAATATAAAGAATAAAAATTTTGGAACAAAAATTAAACGGTTAGTACAAACATTCGAAAATGTCCTCTACGTAGTTACACAGCCGTCGTATCCACTTTGAGAAGGGCAGATTTCCCTGAGGTATCGCGGAAGTTTGGCGGTCCATTGCGATCGAGCAGTGTAACATGATACAATATTATCAGTTATCGCTAAGACAATGTATCCGAGTAATCATTCAAAACTGAAAATTGCCTTATTTTAGGCTTTTTAAAATTAAATTTCCACTAACGCATTTGTAGGATTTCCCCGACTAAAATAAGATCAAACATGATATAATATGAATAATATTTAATTATCAATTATTAAGTAAACAAATATGTTCCAAATTTTATCGTGTTTGGTGTCATTTTAACCAGTAAAACGCAAGAAACATATTAGCAAAAATTTCATTGATCAAAAATCGCAAATAAGAATCTTTCAACTTATCGCCAGCCTTTAACGAGGCTCTCTTTCTCTTTCATTCGCGTTGTCAATTTTGAGGAATAGAGTCGTTCCTACGTCTCCATAATTGTAACGTTTCAGTCCCGATTTTTGTGCAATTATCGAATGTAATTATTAAAATTGTATACACGACATATTACAAACATTGAATCGAATCTTCTTCTGCAAAACGTTATCGAACACGAAAAAACGAACACCAATAATCGAATCGAAAATGACTAAACGATCGGCTGTTGGATAAGTGTTTACTAAGAATCTGACTAAGTACACTCTCTTAAATGCAAATGACTCATTGAACTTTTTGATATTAACTTTTTAATGGACGGCAATCCTCGAATAAAATCTTACTCAAACTGATAACATTAACAAAATATTTAAAAAATGTTAAAATCGGCGGTATCTCCTTTTTTTTGTAAATATTTACCGGCTATTGAATCCATTGATTCTCGATTGCCTTATCTGTTTGCTTGTGTATATCTTTTATATATACATAGATGGATACACAAATAAGTTTCGTCTATGGCGAGATCAATTTAGCCACCTGAGTAACCAGCTATCTTTCGAATCAACAGATACAATACCGATACAATGATACGACATGCGATGTACATACTCAAAACGTTACAGATTGAATCAATGAATTAATGAATTAATGAAGAGTAGCTGCTAATCATTGGTAGGATACACGCTTGTTAAAGATCGAAGATGTCCGTGAATTAATTAGCTTTGAAATTAAAAGGTTAGGTACGTGGGAGATTTTGCGTTTGAGGAAAATTATTCGAAGATAGCAATATGGTTGATGATACGGAAGTGTAGGGGTAATAGGGTGAATGCAACGAGCAATGTGTAATAAACAATTGATAATTGGTAATAATGTATAAATAATTCGTAACGATTAAGAATAGAAGCAGATAGTAATATTTAATTAGAACCCATGTTTTTTGTTTCAACTTCCAATTTATGTTCCTTTGATAGCAAAAACTAAAATAGAATTGATTATAATAAATTTTGAATATAGGAGATTGAAAATTGAAATGGTTTATCAATTGGGCTGATTTCAAACTAATCTCGTAAAAAAGTTGTAAAGAGGGGAAATATAGCTTTAAGAAATACGCAATTAATCGAGTGTTTACGGTACGTGCCAATAACAAGACAAGCTTTTGACTTTTGGAGAAGTCGACTATAACAAAAATATACTATATTATATTATATTATATATTATATTATATATTATAGCTATAATTTTAGCAGATACTGTTTATCTATTTCGTTTTGCGTGTATTAACGTCCTCATGATGTATTGTATAGTAATTAATGCATCAGATTATATACATATTGGTGTTTGTAGGTAACACGTTATACAGAGTGGAGAAGCAGCATCAAATTGTCACGATTGCAAAATAAAATGAGTGAACGGCTGGTGAACGAGCGAAATACTCGTACAATAACAAGTGAATGTAAAGGGAGCTCTAAATTCCAAGAAATTCCATTTTATCAGCCGAACAAAATGTATAATCTGATAATGTTTTGAGGATAGTAAGTTAGGCAGGCGAAAAAAACAGGTGTTAACGATCAAGTATAACAGATACACAGTAGTAAATATTCAACAATTTTTCAACCGTAATGTATTTATACACAAATCTGCGTACTTTGTATCAAAGTTTCTGTTGAAAATGACAACGTGAGTTCGTGCTCGCCATCCATATGCAGATACGTTAGTGATAAGAAATAGTAACTAGAGGATGATGCTAGTTACAATCGATAGATTTAATCGATAGGCTTAAGATGCTTTTTTGTTTTTATCCCTAGTTTTTGTAGGCGTGTGCAATAAAGGCTTTTTTTGGCTCAGAACGGTGTAATAGATTTATCCATTCAATAAAATAATAACTACTCTGATCTTACCTCTGAGTATAGAAATAACAACAGTTTCGATACGTATATTTTTATGTATAGCATGTATAAAAAGTGTCAGGGCGTATAAGTGTCCACTAGCGTGATTTCGGAGGATCGGAGCCTCTGGATCGATTGATTCATGCAAAATTTTGTAAAAATTGACGTTTGCTGGCACCGTATGCTACTTAGCACGAGGATCAAATGGAATTTTACTGGGAAAGTATATTTGGATACCATGATGTGCAAGATAATATTCTTGTATATGTAGGATTTGTATACATTTTAATCAATTTACTTTTTTTAATCAATTTAATCCTCATTTTATCAATAAATCCAATTATTTTGCCATCTATCTCTATTACCGACTATCGAATTGTTCGTTGTTCCAAAAATGTGTTGCGCGCAATACTGGGCACTATTAAATAAATTTTCATTTAAATAATTGTTTAAATGTTAAAAGACAGAAATAAATTATTTGCAATTTCAACAAGTTTAAATATATTATTTAAAATAATGAGATTAATTGTTATTTACAAATTTTATTTTCTATTTATTCTAAAAGAAAGCTAATAAAATCAGAATCTTTGTTTGAAAGTCTTTTTTCACACAGTAGATAATTCTGTAATAATGTGAAATCACGCTGATTGCTCCATTCTGTTTATCACGGGCTATCCCACCTGCTAACGAAAACTTGTTGTTTTCTCGTTAATGTCACATTGCTTACTTTCTACCTGACTGCGAAATATAAACTTGTTGCGAATAATCTCGATGTAAGACCCAATGGAATTTCAACGCCATTTCTCCAGAAAACGGTTCAATTGCGACTCATAGCTTATTTTGAAAAGTTGGCAAGTTGGTCCTCGCGATGAGTAGACGTTTGTAAAACTGTATCATCTAGAGTTGTAGAATTAGGGTGGTCCGGTCAAATAAGTGTATTTTTTATATACTCTGTACATATACAGGCTTTTCCAGAATAATTCCATACCGCCAGACAGGATAAGACGTCAAACAAGAAAAAAAAAAAACATTTTTCATTTTTCCAGCTTATTTTTGCGCGTAAACTTTTTTTATTTAAAACTAAAGTTTGAAATAGTTGTAGATACTCTGTCACACTGAACGTATTTCATTGTAAGCTAGCTCAAGCAGAAACAAAGCCTTATACAAGAAAACTTCATCCTCTTCCTTTGACTTACTTTTGCATACAGAAAAATCTGCAGTCTAAGTGTGCTATCCTGAGATTCCTTGATTATACATATCTTTTCTAAATTTTTCGTTTCTGTTAACAAAACTTCCATAAATGATAAAGTGCAGGTATTCCTAAAGGAAAAAAATGTAAAGAAACTAAAATTAACGCCCAAACACCCAAAATTTCAACATTAACCCGCCATATATATATTGTTAAATATGTAAATTCGCACGTTCGTAGGGAGACGCGATCTCGAGGAAGTGCGCCAACGGGAGTCGTAAATTCCCGTTACGATTGACTAATCGACGCCACGAATCGTTCAATCCCTTATTTCTTTTGGGATAATAAGGGTAGTTAACTTGAAGAGAACGCTGCTATTAACAGGTTATTATATATGTCGGAGATGAAAGGAAAACCGGAGCCTTCCCTTTGCAATTTTGAGGAAGCCTTCTAATGCTTTAGCCTAGATTTTATCATAACTGTAATTAAGCAATTGTCATTTGTAATTGTTTGACATTTGTGAAAGCGAAAGTGGGTTCGAGGTGACAACTGGTCGCCGAACGTAGCCACGGTCACGGGATAAACGTTTTGCCTGACGAAGGTGTGGATCGGTTGTATTGTTCTCCCTAGAAATCACATAGAATTGCATTTTAGAGATGCTGATATAATGAAACACACGTTGTATTAGGAATCAATCTCCAGACAGAAACAGGTCGTCCCATATAACGTAATACGTTATAACGTCATCCCATATAACGTAATAAGTTATAACGTCATACCATATAACATAATACGTTATACCGTCATACCATATAACGTATTACGTTATAACGTTATAGCATATAACGTTATACGTTATAACGTCATAGCATACAACGTATTACGTTATAACGTTATAAAATATAACGTAATACGTTCTAACGTCATACCATGTAACGTAATAAGTTATAACGTCATACCATGTAACGTAATACGTTATACCGTCATCCCATATAACGTAATACGTTATAACGTCATCCCATATAACGTAATACGTTATAAAGTTATATCATGTAAAGTAATACGTTATAACGTTATACCATATATCGTTACATACATCGACACTCTGTGTTACCACAGATTTTATACGAAATAGTGAAATTGGAAATTGAATACTGTATTCAGAGTTAAAATATAATGCTATATGGAAATGAAATAGCACTTCAAAGACTTGATAGATTTCGTTAATAAAATAAAGCAAAATAAATCTTTAATTCACTCACTACGAATTTATGGTATTGATTAAAATCAATGAATGTAGAGTTACTTCCGATTAAGGGTATAACTGTTATAAATTAAGAGCATAATTACATTGAATTAATGGGAAAATGTTGTTATAAATTATTGGTATAACTGTTAAGAATTAAGGATGTAATTGTTTTAGATTAATGGCTTAAATGTTATAAATTAATGGCTTAGAAGGTATAAATGAATAGCTTAAATGTTATAAATTAATAGTTTAAATGTATAAAATAACAGTTTAAATGTTGTACATTATTGGCTTAGATGTTGAAAATTAATAGCTTAAATGTTATAAATTAATGGCTTAAATGTTATAAATTAATAGTTTAAATGTTATAAATTAATGGCTTAAATGTATAAAATAATAGTTCAAATATTGTAAATTAATGGCTAAGATGTTGTAAATTAATAGCCTAAATGTTATAAATTAATAACTTAAATGTATAAAATAACAGTTCAAATGTTGTAAATTAATGGCTTAGATGTTGTAAATTAATAACTTAAATGTTATAAATTAATAGCACAAATGTTGTTGAGAATTGTGGATCTTTGAAGTCGAAATAATGTTATAAGAACACTAAATTTATACTGAGGATTAATTTTAAAATAGTAATATATTTATTTCATGGACGATTTCTTATATATTCATCGATACACACTTGCACGCGTCTCAGCACTTTCTTCTATACCCGACTGTTAACCGACTGAACAGTTTACATTCATCTGTTTTCGAGACGCCGCGCACACACATACATCCACACGCTGATATTCACATACAAGTATCTCTACTACACATTTAACCCAGTCCAACACAGAAAATTATACATATCTCAACAAATGTTATAAATTAATAGTTTAGACGTTATGAATTAATTGCTTATATGTTATATATTAATGGCTTAAATGTTATAAATTAATAGCTTAAATATTATAAATTAATTTCTCAAGTATTGTAAATTAATGGCTTAGACGTTATAAATTACTAGTTACAATGTTGTTATTTGATATTTTTTTTTATTTACCTTATATTTAAATTCTTCTTGGATGTTCACTGTCCGGAATTTCAGGCACGAAAGAGCTCGCGCGCGACTTCCGCGTTCCTTATATATCTTGACAAGGTGTCGAGATGTCAATCAAACGTTAACGATCTCTTGACATAGCAAAGGACGGGTTTTCCATTATAACAAAATCAAATTGAACAATTTCTTAATTTTTATCGTAAATTGGCGCCTTCGACGATTTAATACGGTATCCATTTTTATCATTTTAATAGTTTCTACAAACTAAGACTAAATTCACACCTCCTTGATACTAGTTTTCGACTATCAATTAGTTTGAACAAAAAGGGAAAAGAGCCTAACGGCAGTCGATGACGTTACTGTGAAATATGTTATGGTATTTAAATAATCAGCCAGATAAAATTCATATTAATCATTATATTATATTATCGATATTCGTTCATTTACTCGTGCTAATTACAAAATAAAATGTTCTCTTTTCTTGAATAACACCTACATCACCGTCTGCGATATTTAAATTTCTTATTTAATGCTTATTTAAAAGTCAGGTACCTTTTTAATTCCTCTCAAGTTAAACGAGTAAATTTACTCGTTATAGTTGTAACATAAAATGGCTATTTTCTTCAATACCACTTGCAAATATTAATTATGTATCGAATAATATGTACCAATTGGCTGTAATCGCGGTTAGGTATTTCTTCGTTTGATCTATCAAGAGATCTATTAGGCTATTAGCGAAAGACTTATTGATTCCTCAAAGATGTATCTTAACTTAAATCTTAAAGATTAACTAAATGATTATATTTGATTAGTATTCGACAGTGTCTATCATATTCAGCCATCTTCTTTTATAATTGATACTGCTCGGATCAATTATTTTATAATAAATTGCAGATTATGCCACGGTATATTATAAGATATTTGTCTATAGCTCTTTTTTTCTAATTCATTGATTTTATTATTAGTCTCGTTGGTTTTTCCTGTGAGTATCTGCTGTACGTACATTGGAAATACATAATGGATACGTACATTATATATATATTTTAAAATATAAAAATAAAAAATTAACAATACTATTATAAATATTGCTATTATAATTAATTAATAATAATTTAATTAGATAATTAAATTAAAATAATTTATAAATATTTAACGTAATAAAATAAAATTTTTTAATGAAATTGATAAAAATTGAATTATCTTGTATATAAGTATATATTAATATATAATTATTAATTTTAAATATATTAATTTTAAAATCTTTATATATACATTTAATTTTATAAAAAAATTAAAATATAAATATAAATATTTTAACTTTAAATTGCAAAAATGTATTATATATAATTAAATATTTATATATAAAAATTAATATAAATTATAAATATTTTATTATCTTGAGATATATAATTAAATTATTATTAATAATAGGTAATATTAATTTATAATTACTTATTTATTATATATATATATATATATACGTCGGGTTTACATTAGAATTAGGGTTAGGGGCGTAAAGCGTCGTTTGGATTACACGTCGTCGTTATGCAGTAGAGAAGACATTGGCTAGTGCAAATACGATTACCATAGAACCGGACAAGTAACCGTGGTAATTAGATACTCGAGAAACTAATGACAATGATCCTAGGTTCAATAACGAACCCGCGGACAACGGGACGGCAGCCGTACGCACTCGCAAAGATCTAAGTCGGATTCTGTGTTAATAGTCGCTGGCGTTAATCTCTTTTTTTTTGTCGATGAGACCGCAAGAGAGAGAGACTTTCCGACCCGGTGATACCCCAGAGGAAAAATATGACGGGGTGTGTCTAAGGACACGAGATCATCGGATTCGTCGGGGACATCCTACGTTCGGAAAGTAAGGGAAATTGACGTTGCTGCTAATTGGCCAATCTCCATATCGGTAGTTAGAAAAGGATGCTAGCCGCCCTTGAGGGAGGGTTGCTAGTGGGAGACGTCGTTCGTGGAAAAATAGGTCTCTCCTGTCTTCCCGTAACTGGGACAAAGACTGTGTATCTGTTGAAGGATTTTAGGTAACTAGATATTAGTGTTTATGACGGTCCTCGGGCTAGCCGATCACGTACTGTGGAGACGCGTCGACATCTGGTAAACATCCTGCCCGGAGAATAGGATCTGCGCGTGGCGAGCGACAGAAACCGTTGGAATGTTTACTGCCATGTGCCGCTACAAATCTTTCTTTTAAGGAGAGCTATAGGATTACTTAATGCCTTTGTTAGATGGAGAGTTCGTCCCGTTGACCGTGTGACACCAATTACCTCTCAGAGAAAAGACATCGACTCCCGACTGTCGGACGCCAACGCCGCGACGCATCTTAGTCTCCATCAGAGATAAGGCCCCAACACCGACTTTCGGACTCCTTGGAATCCACACCAAACCCCCCAACATCCCCAAGCCAGGGTGTATATAAGCCGAGACTTCACCCAGCCCGGGGAGTTCTCGTTCTAGTTGCTGTTCTTGTACAACACCCCTTTCTCTGTTCAACGTTATTCTACTGTAAGTGCCAAAGTCATAATAAAGTTCGATAAAAGAGAATTAATAGTTGGGCTACGACTCAGCTTTCTTTTCTCTCGCAACCCAAGTACCAACTTTACGTGACATTTTGGCGATCCGTGCCAGGATCCATCAACTTCAAGAAAACGAAATTACGCATTTCGGCATACATGCATCATTGAAGATTGAGGGATCAGCGGACCTCTGCAGATCAGCTCACTTTGCGTGAAAACGACTTCTACGGAAAGCGGACTACGGTCATCACCAAAATTGAAACTGGTCACGAAAAGAAGAATATTCAGGTAAAGAACTGGATTCTTTTAAATATTATCGTACTCGTCGCAATAGCTTCGCTAGTACAGACTCCAACAACAGTACAATAACCACTATGAGCAAAAAATCAGAAGACACATCTTCTGTTAGCCCTATGGCTACTGGTGTGGATCCAAGTATTCGGGCCATACTAGACGCTATGCAGAAGCAGAACGAAATCAAGTTAAGAAAACTGTTAAAGGAGACTATTAAAGCAGCGACTAGTCGGAGTTATCAGGGTAGTTTAGTTTCTAATAATTTGAACAAAAGCTTGGAGAAAACAGACGTTACTGTAGGAAATGAAGAAATGGTTTTGAAAGAATTTTCAAAAGAATTGCAGTCTAATGTAGAAAATTCTTATGAAAAGAAAGTATCAATTGACACCGCTTCATAGGATTATATTTTCATTAAAACAGACTTAATGTTTGATGTCAATAGCTCAACAGAATACCAGAAAGAGTCTGTGAAACGAAGGACAGAAGATATTGCAGTATTGTATAATGATTTGTCACCATCTTCGTCACAAGATACTCAAAATTTACAAGAATGGTTTGACAAAAAAAGTAAAAGTTTAGGAGAAGCAGAAAAAGATCATAACAAGAAGGATAATATTTCAATGAGAAATATTTTGGACGGCGATACAAATAAAGAAAACCAAATTGAAACGAAGGAATTAGAAGCAGTTAGTAAATCAACTGCTGAAAATGATACAAAATCAATAGACAACGTTGAACAAAATATATCATTAGAATCTATACAAAAAGTAAGAGATAATGCTTACAATAATGAACATTTGCTTATAGAAGAAGACCAAATGATGACAGCGAAAAATGCGTGTGACACTACAGAATCAAAAACTTCAGCAGATCTTATGTCGAGAAATTTAGATGCTAATACACAAGAGAAGTCTTTAGAGAATAAAGATGACAAGAATCCATCTCCATCTATGTTAGATAGTAGTAAACGGAGCAGTCGTTATAATGTTGCTGCAAAGCCTGCTACTTCGCCAAAATTTGAAGAAATTGTTTATAATCAAACCAGACAATCAAACACAAATAAAATTTTGCGAAGCGCTTTAAAGACGAAATTAATCGAAGACAAGTCTGAAATAATTAATAAACAAAAGGCATCGGAAAATGTAGAAAATAAATTTGCCAAAGAAGAAAAAAGAGGTGTTAAACAAAAATCAATTTCAGATAGTGAAAACGAAACAACTGATACTCGTCAACGAAGGGCAGTTCTTTTAACGAACACAGCTAGTGATAGCGATAGGTATAAATCTGTAGAAAATGATAATGCAGTAACGGGTGTAATAGCAACTGATGATGCGAAACATAGAGGCAGACCTAGGAGATCCGATAAAGTCGAAGTTAAAAAAGATGAAGATACAAGGAAGATCCTACAAAATGAGAAGGGTGGATTAGAGGAACAAAGAAAACTCGAAGAAGATACAAAAGAAGAAACTACAGAGACAGAAGTCAATTCAAAAGGTATATTCAATAATAAGTGCGATTTACTTGATACCGAAAGAGCTTTTGAAATTAATGATACGGTTCAAGATATTAAATTTACTGAAGGTAGAAGCCGCACTCAAAATGATATGGAAGATGTAGTAGAAGATTCACAAGAATTATCTAATAAAAGTAAGTTATCAGAAATAAGGATTGCACTTAACAAAATTGAATATACAAAAACTATTTTACGGAATAAAAAGAATTCATTAGAAAGAGAAAGAGGAGTAAGAGAAAAGAAGAAAATGTACAGACAGAAATTATTTCAAAAAATATATCAGATGATAAATGTGATTTGCCTTAGAAAAAAAAAAAAGAATATTATCCACAAACTACATTAGGAATTTATCTATTTTAGTGAGGAGAAAGAGAAAGGATAGAGGAGTTGATCAATAGACTGTGGATTTTGAGGCGTTTATGAAAAACGTACAATTTTAATAAAATATTCAATGTAAAGTCTTTGTTATAATATTCAAATAAATAGATGAAAAAAAAACTGACTTTGCATAATTACTCATGGCTTATTGATCAATCATGCGACTCGTTCAGAGGTAACTCGAGTTGTAAAGGCGACAATTTATTAAAAATGGTATATCTGACGTACGATGCATTTGCTCATGTTAAACTATTTAAATAAGTATAAAAATCACGCGAAAAAAAATCTACTGAAAATAATGTTGAACTAGTTAATAATAATAAATCATATAGTGAAACACAAACCTTAAATCAAGATTTTAAGTTCAAAAAAAAAAAAGAAAAAAAAAAAGAAGAAAGAAGTTGATAAAATGACAGCAACATGTAGCAGCAGGCGAGAGAAAATAAGCCAAATTTCGAAAAGAAGAAACGATGCTCAAGAACTCGAAATTTCTCGAGTGGATATGCTAAACAACGAATTTAATGAACAGTTGAAAGAACGTGAAACAGCAATAGAAGACTTACATCAAATGTTAAAGCATCAATCGGAAATTCATAAAGTTACCTTAAATGAAGCAAGTTTGAAAATAGGAGAACTCTCTGATAAAATTAAATGTTTTAAAGGAAAAGATAGCCAGATACCGAAACGTAATGAATTACTCGAAGAAGAACAGAATAAATGGAGAAGTTTAGAAAAAATGATTACAGAAAAACTTGAAGAAGAAAAATCCCGTTAGGAAACGGCTGAAGACGAAGTGAGAAAGCTTTCCAAATATAACGAGCAACTTCTAAAAGATTATCAAGAAATCCATAAAAAAAAAAAAAAGGTAAAGAATTAAACATGTACCTCAACTGAAAGATAAAATCAATCGACAGGATTTATATGCGAAGAACATAAGAACACAATATATAGAACAGCACAAGATGATCGAAAAATTGAGAGCAAAAGGAAAACGTGTGCATAATAAAAGTAAAGAGAACACATAATGTATCTCCACCAGGGGCGCATGATCCAAAATTAAATAATAAAATAAAAGGTTTTGTTACTGAAAAGTTAGAGAGATTTCATGACAACAAAAGCATTGCCTGTGCAGAGTGCAGTGTATCAATGTGCACTAAAAATGCAAGCAACGTGACGATTACTTTTAGAACACCACAAGCACCACGAAAACACAATCAAGACCAAACAAGATCAAGTTCAAAAGTGAAGTTACGTGAGCTTATTACTGCTAACGACCAAAAATTGAATTACGATCCCGAGCATCAACTCGCTGATCTTCAAGTAGAATGTTCCGACAAAGACAGGACGACACAAGAGCTCGAGAAGCACATAGAGGACATGAAGGAGGAAGTGCAAAAATTAGAATTGCAACTCGACGAGTTACAAAAAAAAAAAAAAAATACACACGCACGTAAAAAGAGTTCAATCTTTTGGAATACAAATTGAAGAACTAACAATAAAATTAGAAGAAATAACATAAGTCACAAATATGAAGTTGACTTGCTGGAACAAAAAAAAAAAAGGCCAAACTTAATTCATGTGTTAGTAATTCAATGGAGGAACGTGAAGCTGGAGCTAAAGATGCAAAAGAGATAAAATGTAGTTCTTGAACCACAAGGACAAATAATCTGCCCTTCAATGTGAACTAGACGAACTAAAGGGTGAATATAAAAAAGTGGGTGATTTTGGATATAAATATGAAGAAGAAACTAATAAATTGAAACTGGATTTTGAAAAATAAGAAAAATGATCCTTGTCAATGAAAATAAATTTGAAATATTGCGTAGGGTAGAAATTGAAGGTAAAGTAAAAGATATGAACGAACAAAATAATTTTCTTAGAAAAGAACTGGAAAACGTCCAAAAACTTTCCAAAGATGTTAATAATCGCTTACTCGAGGCGAACCAAGAATTAAAAGATTCACATAGAAAACACACTCTTATTTGAAAATTGAAAAAAAAGAAAAAAAACATCAGGAAGAATTAGGTGATATAATAAAACTTCATGATGAAGAAAAATATAAACTGATACAGCATTGGTGTTCTGTAGAATGTCAAACTGCCATAAAGGGTTACATTGATGGAAAAGTGCAGTAAATATTTAAATAACAATCCATGACTTCTTAAGTAATTGTAACAATCTTGATGTTTTACTATGGAACAACTAGATAAAGTGCACAGTGACATTAATAAAGTAGAATCATCGATAAAAGTAGATGTATCTTCTTCATTAATATCAGAATCAACGACTGATATTATAAAGAATGTGCATGATATTCCAGAAAATCAAAAAAAAAAAAAAATAAGTCACAGGAATGTACAGATAATACAATTCAAGATGGTTTAGTAGTAAATAAATGTGATGTAACAAATTTAAATAAAAACAAAAACAATTTCTAAAGTAAGGAAAGTAGTGAGACAGAGAGCATAAAGAACGCTGCGATTAATGAAGTAGAACAAGAAATAATAAATAAGGACCCACAAATTGATGATCAATGTAAAAAAAAAAAAAAAAAAAAAGATGAGAAATTTCAAGAAGAGCAAGCAGAGAATACAACTGAGATTGGAGATCATTCAAGATATGCAGGTGACACATCTTTAGATAAAGAATCTTTTATAAAGGAAAATAAGTAGTTGGGTTACGACTCAGCCTTCTTACTACCACCCAAGTACCAACTTTACGTGACACTCTCGACCCTTTCATCCCGATAATCCCAATCAAAATTCGAATGAACCACCCAACGGAACGAGCATAGATCCCTATAGAATCTCTTTGAGCATTCTTCACTAAGGAATTGTCGTCTTTTACCCCATTACGTTCTTCCATCACAATCTTCGTAATGGTAAATGAAAAAGTAAAAGTTTTTAAAACGCGATGGCGCTATCACTTTCTAAAAGCGTCGTCTTTACATTTCCGATGGCCACGGGCACATCCGACTGCCAGATATACAATGTATTATAAGAGTATCATTACCATACTTTTCATGAAAAGAGCAATTTTTCTTGATAACTATACTCTGTAACATAGATTGAAGTCGCTGATTTGATCCCTCTGATATCGTTGTCTTATGAGAGTCTCGCCTGGTCTTGATTGGTTCTGTTGACTCGTATCGTTGTGAAAAATCGATTCGTTGTGTACCTTTTTTGTATAGAGAATTATTTTGTGGTAGAATATAATGTTGTAATATTTGTGGTCTTTACTTTACTAATTTTGTCACTGAGCCGCTCTTTGGTTCGTTGAGCGATTCATATTCCGCATATATTCCGTACTTGCTTCGCTTGGTACTTTTATAATTTTCGCAGTTACAATAAAAAATTTAATTCTTAACAGATTAAAGATTTAACCTCTTGCTTTATAGTGTACAATAATTTTTTTCTTTTTTTTTTTTTTTGTATAGGTTATGTGATCCATAGTTTGAGTAAGTAGTACATATATATATATATTTACCTGACAAGCTTTCATTTCAATCTATATTTAAGATTAATATTTTATCAGTTTCTGTTCGTAACAACATCGAAGTAGTCAATAAGTTTGAAGAGTATAATTAAGGAAATTATGAAGCAAGAGGTTAAGAACAAATTCTGAAAGAGGTTATGTACAACTCAGTAGTACTGCTTTACATTACTTTGCGAATTACTTTTCAAGCATAAAAATAGTTTAACAGCCACTTATAGTTACTTCCTTACCATTACATTCATTAAATTCGTTTGATTTTGTAAACAAAATAACCACGCTGACCAGTCTCTTACTTAAAATAGAATTATTTTGTCATATATCCAACAGTTTACTTTCTCTTCGTAAATATTATTAATAATTTTATCAATTTCGTATCCTTCCATCCTTCGTATAAGTGACAATGAATCCGAAGAGTTTCATAGCAATATTGAACAACATACAGTCAACTACAACACCATTAGATACATCCACCATACAGTCAACTACGACACCATTAGATAACAGCAATACAATAGATTATAATTTTCTACGTGTCATTGATTCATCATCATCATTTTCCATTTTTTTAGCATATGTAAAAACCATCCAATTTAAAATGTTTAAATAACAATAGCCTATACAATATAATTTTATGTAAAAAAAAATTGATTATACCGTGCTTTAAAACCATGCTTTAAAATCGATATTCGCTGAAACAATACATCGCTCTGCGCTTCCAATTTGTTTTCGCACGAAGAATCAGTCCACTCATTGTTACCGTCACCATCTCTACCGTAATCTATATTACTCGAATAAATTCTATATCTTGATTGGAAAATCACATATTTTAACGAACTTCCTTATTTTTTGTTTTTTATGACTTTAATTGGCAATTTCCATAATGTTCTATAACTTGACAATAGACTGATAATATTTCAGGATATATATACATACATCATGTTTTTGAGGATTCTGTAGTAAAATAATTATAGGAAAAACAAACTATTTAAGAAAAAATTACCACCTTCGAGTAATAAATTATAGAAGGTTACCAATGTAATTTAAAACTTAAAAATAATCTATTACACGTAACAAAGAAAAAGATTTCTTCGCAAACGGTAACTCGAAAATTACAGCCATTACTGTAGAAACATAGTTTTACAGGGAGAAGAATTTCGCTAGAAACTCTCGACGATGTCACATCAAGCGAAAATTCAATAAAGCGATTACTAACCATACTACCAGCGGCAATCGTGTTACGGAAATTCGTAAATAAGTTAGTCTTCTATTTGCAGAAACGTCTCTGGCAATATCGTCACACTCTTGATTACGTCGGCGCTATCAAATGGTCTTTGGAAGAAAGTTTTCCATTATCTACTTTTGCCCATGGCGTCGTTCCAACAAATGAATTCGAGTTCTGAATCGCTTTGTCTCGTATTACGACTTTATAATGGTGTTTCTTTAAACTTTAAACGATCGTAATAAATGTATTTACGGACGATGACTGATATCTGGTCTGTCTTAAAGTTTCAACTAATTAGTGCCCCGTTACTTTGGACGTTATGAAATGTTGTATAACCAAAGACTTATCTTCTCTTTTGGTAGTTGCATAAAAGAAGACTGAGCCATTGAAACGCTCGAATAGATTAGCTGATTCGCTTAACGTATTTTTACTTCCGACGAGCTAAACACAAGAGCAGAAAGCACATAAGGAATAATACAGAAACGTCAAACGTATACAGAAATATATTTCGTAAAAGCATTAGTACGTAACATGTCTTTATAATTCTATTTATGTATAGTAAAATGGCTTGTATCCATTTTCATGAATTATAACTGACATTTCAAAGCATTCATGTAGATATGTAACTCTCGTTAATTAATAATTTAACAATGCGTCATGAAACGTATTATTTTCGTTTCTTCCTTTGTTTCGTTATATACAGGAACGAATTTGTAAATAAAGATGTATAATCAACGATAACATATGACAGCGAGTATAATAACTGTCAGCAAAGGAAGAGGTCGGTAAAATGATTGTGGTTGATTTCAGTGTATCGGTAAATAAGCTTTGACAGACGTTGCCGGGGGACTCGGTGTCGGTGAAACCGCGTCGATGAAATGATTGTCAGTAATTTAAAGATAACCCAATTTATTAATCTGTCTCCCCTTCATGGCGTTGTACGTCTCTCTATAAAACATATTCTACCTCGGAGGGCTGAAAAATTTAACTTGGTCTCACTGGACTGGACTGTAAGTAAGAAAATTGAAATGCAAAATCCACGTGTGAGCGCAACGGTTTAGATGGAAAGTTCGATAGGATAATTATGTATATTAGCCTGAAAGAAAGCTCGTGGCTTCGCACGCAACACGTAATTTCCCTCGCTGA
>NW_026099456.1:0-45999 GCF_024542735.1 Bombus huntii
AAGTGATGAAACGAGTGGTCTCAGAGAAGCTTCTTTACGTCTTCTTCTCCTTTCTGTATCCTTTCTATGAGAATAATATCTCGTCTTCAGAAGAGATCTCCTCGCCCTATCTACGCGTTGTAAAGGCAATACAAACTGAATGATACATATATTTAAAAAACGATATTTTGTTGGTTTTATGAATATTGATTTTTATAACGTGAGGTTCTTCTACTCTTATTTTCTATTAAATTAATGATACATATATTTTAGAATGGCTGTCGCAATGGTGATGATGATGATGGTGATGATGATTTGCGAAAGAAGATGTTGAAAATTACAGACAGCATAAATAATATTTAGATTTCATGGAAGTTGATTTTTGTAATGCGAGGTTCTTCTATTCTTATTTTTCATTAAATTTCTATGTAGAAAATTATTAAACATTTGGATATAACTGTGTAATATCGTGATATAATGTGTTTACAAAGAGTGGACAATAGAGATGTTAATCAGACAGAAAAAGACGATTGTTGTTCAACCTGAACTATTCACGCCAAACGCACAGAAAACAGCGCAATCCACACTCTCTCGGCAACGCCACTCGCAACCTCTGTCTCCGCTCAGCTCGCACTCGGCTTCTCGACTCGCACGCTGCTTTTCCGCTCGCACGCTGCTTTTCGACTAACGCTCTGGCCGTTGCCGCTTTCTATTGTCTATTGCTGGGCCCACCGCACACGTGTTCTACAGACGCTCGTAGCCAGGGTCACGTAGGTCCTTTCGACTATTTACCTATTTACCTGAAGGACCCGGTAATGCATCGATGGAGCCGACAGCGCCTCGGCTCTCGCGACATTGTCTGTAGTTAGCTCGACGTTTCTTGGGCCCTTCTTCCCGATACTACACTCGGCCATCCTGCAATAACATCTGCCCTCAGATGTTGCCTTCTATCTCGCTGTCATCAGATGCGTCACTTTCGGCGTTTAGGACCCAGGGTTTCATAAAATCGAGGTGTGTGCGGGTCCTTCCTTCGGTACTGCTTCGCACGCTTTCTTCTTTTCTTGTAATTTTGCAGGTTCCCTTCTAGCTTACCTATGTTTCGTTCGGTTAGGCTACAGTCAAGGCAGTTGGATACCACGTGTTCGACCTTTTCGCGTAACCCCCTGAACCAGAAGTCCTTCTTGACCATAGCTTCTGTTTTGGTAACCTCGAAATGCCCACGCTCGTGCGCTTGCCTGACTACCTGAGCCCGCATCGCCTTCAATACTACTATTAGCACATCGTCCTTACGCTCCTTATACAAAATATTGTTTCTTACTGCCTGCCCATCGGCCTGACTGCACGTTGCGGCGTCCAAAATCCTACGGACTTCAATGTCCTTGTTCTGTGCCCTTCTCAACCGTGCAATCAGCCCGTCTTCACTCTCCGTTACATACATAGTGCTCGGCAGGGGGTTCCTACTCGGAGCATCTACATGCTGCATACTTTTCCCCGGCCGATGACACACCTGATACTTAAACTCGCCTAGTAACAAAGCCCATCTAGCCACACGCGCACACATATCTTTCTTTCTAACTACACCTATCGGACTCGCATACTCCGAGTCTGACGATTTGATGACACCCTCGTTTGTCCACACTTCCATCAGATCATCTTCTTCCTTTCTTTCCGACGGCGCCAGTCTTCGCGGTCTTCGCGCTGCCGGCTTGTCGCTTTCCAAAACTACTTTTGCGGTTATTCCGACGTCTCGCTTCTTCTCCGGCCTATACCCCCTAACGATATCTCGAATCGCTTCACGATAATGCAGTTCCTGTACGTGTGTTAGGTCTGTTTCGTCAGTCTGTTCTACTACGTTAATTCTAAACACATCCGACACATCTTTGTTAGTCTGTTCGTCAAGCCGCAAGAAAGTCACTTCGCCCCGTTTAACCCGTAACTCTACCTGATCCAGAAAATCAGTGCCTAACAACAGGCCGTGCTTCGTCAATATTTTGTTTGGAACAACGTGCAAAGTGATTGGCAGTTTACACCCATCAACCGTCATTACCTTAGTGAATTCACCCCAGGTCTCATTGCCAGCGGAACCAAAACCGTCGAACTTAAACTTGCATTTACCTAGCGGTGGTGACCCTAACCTCGCATACTCGTCTGATCGGATGAACGTGAGATCACTACCCGTATCCACTAATGCCACAAACCTACAGTCATCTATCGCCACTTCTTTCACATACTTCCCTTTTTCGGATCTTGACACTACGCAAGTCTCTTTCGGTCGTGCCGTACACCTCGCTGCAATATGTCCAAATCCGCTGCACTCGAAACACCTAACACCTTCTCCCCTCTCCGGACACTTAACACTTAGATGATCCTCACTATCGCAAATGAAGCATCTTCTTTTCTTCATTGCATCTACAGATTGACTGGGCTTCCCGTTCTTCTGGGCTTTAGCCGGCTTCACAATCGACTTTGCTCTGCGACTCTTCTGTTCTTCGTACATCACTAACCTCTTCCTCAACTCTTTGATTGACGTAGCGCCGTACAATATAGCCTTATTGTTCTCGTCGTCTATTATTCCGTCCACTATGTATTCCACCTTTGCTTCCT
This sequence comes from Bombus huntii, assembly GCF_024542735.1. NCBI lineage: Eukaryota > Metazoa > Arthropoda > Insecta > Hymenoptera > Apidae > Bombus > Bombus huntii. The sequence continues at coordinate 2,584 of NW_026099456.1, forward strand.
CCTCCATGTCCACATGGCTGGCTATTTCGAGCATGCGGTACATGTAGGCCAAACATGCTTCATCACTCTCCTTTTTTGTTTCTTCAAGTTTCTGATGTACTTGCCTACTGTTGACTTTCCTCGAAAATTCTTTCACTAGCCCCCTCTTCAACTCATGCCAAGTCCTGGCATGACACTCGAAGCTCGCGAATATTTTCGCTGATCCCTTCAGCAGCTTCCTGGCGTAGACTGCCTTCTGCCCATCCGACCACATGCACGTATCAGCGACTTCCTCGAACGACTCGAACCATCGTTCGACATTTTCACCTTTGTCGCCACTAAACGACTCTAATGCATCTTCGACGTCTCTAAAACTCAGTGTCGAACCAACGCATGCCCTTCGACAACATTCGTCACGGTCCTGATACACCCTTCGCGTATCTCTCTTGTATCCTCTTGCGTTTTTCTTGTCATCTTCATCCTCACTTTCGTCGTCGCTTTCTTCTTCCGACGATATGTCGTTACCATCCATGGCCGCTTGTAGCCGTGCGCGTAATTCTACTTTTCTTCCCGTCGTTTTTAAACCCAAACTAGCGAGGCGCTCCTTCAACTCCTTCGTATTCATTTTCTCAACATCTTCATCTTCGTTACAATCACGCTCAGCTCTCTGTACGTTTCCTAGATCTCGTTGACCGGTTAGCTCTTCACCGCCCGTCGATCCCTTAGGACACGATTGTCCAGCCCTACACGCCCGATTCAGCCTTGCAATCAGCACTGACCTCGCACCCGATATAGGGAGGTTCATTCGCGCGAGCTTACTCCTCAGCTCCTCCAGCGTCGAACCCTCTTCACCCGACAATCGCTCGTCCCCGACGTTTGCCATTTTTCACACTACACAAACTTAAACCGTCAACGATATCGTCTTTTACCGCACCGCGTACCGGTAAATTCACAACTAGCTCGAATAGCTCTGTTAAACCGTTTCGTTTTCTGTCTTGTCCAATCCCGGACGAGCCCCCAAAAATATGTAATATCGTGATATAATGTGTTTACAAAGAGTGGACAATAGAGATGTTAATCAGACAGAAAAAGACGATTGTTGTTCAACCTGAACTATTCACGCCAAACGCACAGAAAACAGCGCAATCCACACTCTCTCGGCAACGCCACTCGCAACCTCTGTCTCCGCTCAGCTCGCACTCGGCTTCTCGATTCGCACGCTGCTTTTCCGCTCGCACGCTGCTTTTCGACTAACGCTCTGGCCGTTGCCGCTTTCTATTGTCTATTGCTGGGCCCACCGCACACGTGTTCTACAGACGCTCGTAGCCAGGGTCACGTAGGTCCTTTCGACTATTTACCTATTTACCTGAAGGACCCGGTAATGCATCGATGGAGCCGACAGCGCCTCGGCTCTCGCGACATTGTCTGTAGTTAGCTCGACGTTTCTTGGGCCCTTCTTCCCGATACTACAACTGGGAGATTATTTCCGTTCATGCGTACCGGAGTTACTCGATGGTCTCGTACCGAAGCTGATAACCAACCCAGATTTTCAGGAAAGCGATTAATAGCTTAAAATTTATTCGTACGAGATAATAATCCAAAATGTAGTTAAAGTTTTTAAGCATTGTTTGTTAGGATTACGAGAAAATGATGAATTAACAGTTATGTATAGACACGTTATATATATGTAGGAGGTCCAGAGCGTATTGGGAAAATTTACGGCGAATTAAACAGGAAATTCCGAGATATCTGCTCAAAATATCTGATTTGTGGAATTATCCTATAGCTATTTTATTTAATAAAAATTAATTCAGGTAATTTTAGAGAATAGAAATATCTGAAACTCGTGATTTAAACGAACGTTCGTCATTTTGGTTTATTATGAATTATAAATTTGTTCATTATGAAGCATGAAAAGTAAAAATCAATGGTGCAAAGTGATCTTAAATAAGGAAGCGAGTTCCATGGTAAACATGGTTCGAGCATCGCAATTATAATAAAGCAAAAAAAAAAAAAAAAAAGAAACAACCACTGAGCGGTAATTATCAGGAAGCCACTAGTTACAACTAATTGAAGGTGATTCCGGATTAGAAGCAAGCCACTATTAAGTGGCTAACACGGTTGCTTCATTAAGAGCAATTACTCCCTATTTTGCGGCAACTACAAATAGACGTTGTTCACTATGATATATTTCCACGTGTTTATTGCATCTTGTCCTGTTATGCGATTAAAGAGTTACAACCTTGCGTTTCTAATTTATTGGACGTATACGCACCAGACATTAATTTCGTCTACGTATTCGTGAAATTGCGAGATTCATTCATCGCGAAGGTCAGTTCAATTGTTCAAGATAAGTTCTCATCGTTTTAATCTGTTTTCTTGTACGAAAATAGAGTAATATTTACTTGTCATTGCACTGTGGATATATATCGATATGTTCGTTCAGGAAGTCAATTGTTTTCATCGAATTAGACTCGACTTTCCGTAGAGAATGTTCGTTTCGACATAAATATGTATCTCAGGCTTATCGATCTGTCAATATCTACCATAAATAGCTTAACAAGGTAACACACGCTCGTGTTTGAATTATGTAAATGATCCTTTGACTCTAACGATCCGTTTATTCACAGTTAATTTATGATATTGCTAGTTACGCGTGATTCTACCTTTTGTATCTTTAAGAAATACAGGGTGATTGGTAATTGGTGGTACAAGCGGAAAGGGGGTGATTCTACGCGAAAAAAGAAGTCGAAAATATAGAATAAAAATTTAAAAATTTAAAAATTTAAAAATTTAAAAATTTAAAAATTTAAAAATTTAAAAATTTAAAAATTTAAAAATTTAAAAATTTAAAAATTTAAAAATTTAAAAATTTAAAAATTTAAAAATTTAAAAATTTAAAAATTTAAAAATTTAAAAATTTAAAAATTTAAAAATTTAAAAAATTTTAAAAATAACGTCAATTGAGACAACGATCTACAGTGAGATCCGTTATAACGAGACGTGATAAAGTGCACGCGTACCGAGCGAAAATTCAAAGTCGATTTTCTCGAAAACAAAGCCTCAAACGAAAAATTTTTATTGTATATTTTCGACTTCTTTTTTCACGTAGAATCATCCCCTTTCCGCGTGTACCACCAGTTACCAACCACCCTGTATAATTCGTAAATAGAAACGTATTCTTGTCGATAAGTATCGAAACACTTACGGAAATTTAAATGGGCTTGAACAATCATCGGGAAATTATTAAAGTCCTTGTTATTAGATCTAAACACGATTTAATCGTAGAACTAAACACGTTTGTTAAATTAATCTATATATTGTATATCTACTTTTTATATATTTGTAACTCAAATTTTTCTTCTTCATATTGCGTTAAGTTGCCCCAAAAGTTTCTTTCGTTTTATATTATTTTATTGAATTACGTATGATCTATTTTGTCCCAATGAATATAATTCAATAAAATAATATAAAACAAAAAATAGTATGCGTCTATTATCTCCTTACGAGACGAAAGAAATTTCTGCGACAACCTAATATATTGTTCCATTCTTTATTCACAGAATATTTCTTTCACAGATGATTCTTCTAAATATTATGTTTTTTATTCCAGTATTAGAATACGTTGGACCAAAGTGGAGGACATTCGTGGCGAATATGTCGATCGCAATATTCTTCACATTTGCAACTTGCATTCTACCCTGGATCGCCTATTATTTGGCCGACTGGAGGATGACCTGTATTGTCACCTCAGTTCCTCTTGTTCTAGCCGTAGGTACGCCATGGTTGATACCGGAAAGCGCTCGATGGCTGGTCAGCCAAGGTCAGATAGACAGGGCCATTAAAATCCTTGGTAAATTCGAGCGAATCAACGGCACCAAGGTGCCCGATGACATCTATAGACGATTCCGGGTAAATAAACCGAATACCGCAATCTTTTCCGTATTTTCTACTTTTATGATCTTTCCTGCTTTATGTGCGTTCTATAAATACCAATTTATATGCCTTTAAGCATATCATATAATCATTTTCTTTGAATAGAAGTCTAATTGGGTCTTTTACGTAATGAAAATTTGTTTACAACCTAGTAATTTTATATCTTATTCATCACCTAAATTGCCAGCGATAAATTGCTGTCAATTTCTGTTATTGTCTGTTATTGTCTATTTCTGTAATGTTATTTATTGAATTTGTATATTGTTTTTATCTTTGAAAATTTTTATACAAATAGATTAAACATTTGGAAACTGCTCAGTCTGAATAGATCATGGCAATATTAACATTAATGTACGATATAAGGAGATAATCGACTTTTAGAGGTTTGATGTTTTATAAAGTAAAATGAAAAAATTTGCGAACGTCCAAGTAAACTATTTCGAAAGGATCGCCTCATACAAATATAACATAAACTTTCTTCCGGATTTTATCGTAATCTTTGTACACATAACAGATTCACATAAATTTGTAAGAAAAACAGACAAACGACATTAACTAGTTAAAAATTTGCTAATAACAGGAAACCTGTGCCAGAATCTGCAAAGAGGAGGAAGCAGACAAAACGTACTCCGTGTTGGATCTATTTAGAACGCCACGACTACGGAATATCACGATTCTATTTATTGTTATTTGGTTCGTATCGCTATTAAACAGATATCAAATAGATTGACGTAAAATCGGAATTGTATCTTGTAAAAATCTCACGAACAGTTTTATATCTTTTGTCTAAAAATACTTCATTTCTGAAGCAAGGAATTTGCTTCTCACATGAAATATGATAGCGTGCTTTTCTTTATCATATGAAATTGTTTTACGAAATATAGGATGGCGATTTCTTTGGTGTTCGATGGTCACGTACGAAACGTCGATAATTTAGGCCTGGACGTGTTTGTTACGTTCACGATTGCTGCAGCAACCGAGCTGCCTGCTGACACGTTCTTCACGCTCGTTCTTGATCTATGGGGCAGAAGATGGCTGGCATGTGGTTCCCTCGTCATTTCTGGTATCTTCAGCATCTGGGCTTCTGCCGTTTCCAATAGTTCGTACATTTCGTTTTTATATATTCACCCTTCTATATTACTGATCAATCTTCTAAATAACCTAAGTCGATAATTCTGACTTAATCAGACGAATATTTTTCATTCGTATAACATTGTGCTTTTTGAAAGGAAGAAAATGTATATTTTGGAATATTTATAACATGCAAATGCTTGTAGATTATTTGCTACATTGCTAGAATAGTTTCCAAGCCCTATCATGTATCCGTTGTATAGATATTTTATTTCCCCTTCTACTGCTTTGATCATAAGATCGCTTCGTATTTCCGCATATATCAAAGGGCGTTGGCAATAGTCCTCAAAATGATGGGCTTCAGCGCTCCAGCAGTGCTATATGGCTTTCAGTAGCCGTAATCCATAATACAATCCCTTAGATTCAAATTGGCTAGATTAACGTTTTATAGATAAGAAGCTTATTGCTTGTGCTTAGCTTAGAGCTAAGCACGCTTATATTAAGAATCTTTAGTCTTCCAAAAACGTGCAATACATGTATTAGAGTAAGACAAGTTACTGAATCCAGGAATCTTAAATTCCACCGTCATTAATATTCATTATCACAAAACAGTGGATTTTTATGCAATTATGGGTGATTCGAAGATACGAAAATTTATAGAATGCGTATGACGCAAAATTTTGTAAAATATCCAAAAGTATAGCACTATCGATGATATTTAATGGATAGAAACATACTTTTGCCCAAGTCCTTTCGATTGTATCAAATCTTTCAATTGTATTATTGTATCCACGAAAATATGCATTTGCATAAAGATCCGCAATGCAATTATCATCGCAATTTTTCATCAACAATGATTGATTAAAAATTCAATCATTAGGCGAGCGAATAAAAATTAGGGTAAGAACGTAGGTTAAAGTAATTGTCGTAAATTGTCGTGGGTAGTTAATGTTAAAAATTAGTACTTTCCTTTGTTATAAAAGTTCCTGAAATTGTTCGTACAAAAGCTCCATCTTATAGAATATAGTGCAATAATCGTTATACTAGTAAAATAATAACATCATAAATATACAAAATATATTAACGAGATGAAAATAATATGGACAACGTGGTGTATGGCCACGAGTTTTGTACATATGTACGTGTAAGTATTTGTAGATCGATTAGCAATCGCAGAGACCTCGTGCGCATGTCACGCGACGAGATAGCGCGATTATTTTTATTATGATGTAAATCGTTCTTAGATGTTTTGTAATAAAACTTGCCAGTAAAACCTTCCCTGGATTCTGCTAATAGTTCTTCACCACTTGTTCCTTAGTCGATTGAATTAACGATACAAATAAATATGAGATTATCTTAGGAAATCTCATTAATATTTTTGTCGACATCTGCGACGTAAAAGCGGGGTAATAATATTTTGAAGTTTTGACGACTCGTTGCTTACTATAGATATTGTCTGTACAGGATTCATCAATTTTTAGAGAGCCTAGTCTCACCAAGATGGAGATAATCCTCTTTAAAGCTGAACGTTTTAACACGTAATCCCACTAGCAAGCCATTGCAAAAATGATATTTCGATTAATGATGGAAAATCGCTTTTGAAGACAGAAAAATCTTCTTCGAAGGAAAAATTTGACCTAAATCTTTCGAATAAAATTAACGTAAAATTTGTGTTACGCCACGAGGCTTACCACAGGCTGTATTTTCTAATCGTCGCTCGCGGCCCTACAGTGTCGCAGGCAGACCGCCCTATCTGCCCGTCGGATCATATACAATGTATCGACGAGAGTGTAACGTCAATTCATATCAGAGACCAGGCCACACACCACGGACAGGATGGCACCCAGATGTCTGCATATCCTTGGAGCGCACCCTCAATAGTCTTAAGTGCCCACCAGGGGGGCCTTGGCATTTTTATAGTTAAGGTCCTTCGGACCAAGCGAGTATTTCCTGTCTTAAATTTCCCTTTACGTTTATTGTCTACCACGTGTTAGCTTAGAAAGTTGGTTTCCTCCACATCTGGTATGTTCCGTTGGCAACTTTCTCGCGAGGGCGGCTAAAACCCTTCCTGGTCCACCAACCGTCCTATTATCCAATCGGAGATGGTGTCTACTGCCCTCACTTCCTTAACCAAAATTGTCATCAACAAATCCGATAGTCCCGTGTCCTTAGACACACCCACCCCTAGCTTTCCTCAGACACAGTATCGTCAGTAAAACTTCACTTATTCTGTATCCTTAGAATAGTCAACATATCTATGTCGGTCTCTACTCTTATAAGTCGCGTAGTTAATGTATTGTTGTAACTAAGTCTTACATAACGTGGTTGGAGTAAATTGTGATTTATGTTAATTCACTGCGTGTTACATTGTGATTGGTGAATTCATAATAAAGGTTGATTAAAACCAAGTAAATAGTGGTGTTACGACTCAACTATATTTTATTTTCACCGACCAACCCAAAAATTACGTGACATTTTGGCGATCCTGCCAGGATCCATCAGCTTCGAGAAAACGAAATTACGCATTTCGGGCTACGGTCAACTTCGAAGATTGAGGATCAACGGACCACTGCAACAGAGCAGACACCTCTGACGTTTCGACAAAGGAACACCGCAACGGTACCTTTCCTACGGGGTAAACGATCAAGGTGAGCGAACGCTGAACTCTTTTGTCAAATAGCACAGACAGTACAAGTAGTATAACAATGGCAACGCCACAAGAAAGTAATACCGAAATGGTTGACGCCGCTTTAACTAGTAGTGGGATAGACCCAACAGTTAGAGCTATAATAGACGCATGGCAGAAAGAGAGCGAGAGTTCCACGCAACGATTTAACCGACTCGAAGCAGAGATCGCACGAATAAGCGATAAGTTAGCAAACATGCAAATGAGAAACGGATCAGAAGCCAGCTCCCTGATAACTATAGATGAAATAAACCCCACCACTACGGATCAGTCAGTCTTCCGAGAACCCCCTCCAATGCCTCAGCCACCCCAATCACCCGAGGGCAGAGCGTTCCTCCAACGTTCTACGCAACCAGAGCTTAAAGCTACAGATGTAATAAGATGTATATCACAACTTAACGGCGAAAATGATATAGGAGTGGAAGAATTCGTTAGAGAAGTCGAAGAGATGAGGGTAATGTGCAGCGAACAGTACTTACTGCTAAGAATGATTAAGACTGAGAGAATTTCGGGAAAAGCAGCTATGGCAATACGTAGTGTGCACATTTCAGAATACGCCCACTTATACCAAGCATTACGACAGAACTTAGCGACTCGAACCTCGGTCCGTGAAAACCAGGATCAATTACGAGACACTAGACAAGGGTTTAGTGAAGGCGTACAGAGCTATATTACTCGGTTTAGACGAGCCTACAATGAATTACAGCACAGCATTACTAATGAATACCCAGATGAAATGAACAGACGCGCCGTGAGCGACAGAATCTTGAAAGACTCGATAACGGACTTTGTTCGCGGATTAAAATTAGAAATAGGACAAATACTACTGACCACTCCGCCGCAGAATTTTATTGAAGCCGAGAAACGCGCCATCGAAATCGAAAGATACTTTCATGAGCACAGAACCCGTAAGGAACGGACCATTCGCCCCGATAATCGACCACGACCAGTAGCAAATTTCACGTCCACACCGCCCAGAGCGATTCAAAATGGTTTCGCCCAACAACCTAAAACGGCCTTTCGACGAGCACCGTTAGAAGAACGAGCCCAGGTACAATGTTTCAAGTGCAAACGCTTTGGACACAGATCAAACCAATGTCCAAATTTTCGAACACCAGGCCTACAACAACGAGCACCCCCAATCAACTTCGTCCAGATGGAAACGAAAGAATCAGGATCAATGCAACTACAGGAGAACTACCCACAGTGCTCCTTGGACCAGCCGGACAACCGAAACGAACATTTCTTGTCGACTCAGGGGCAGGAATCAACCTGCTCAAGCGAAAATGGACAGCAAGAACAGAACCGGTACCTGTGAAGAAATTCACAATGGGACACTCTGAATTCGAAACTTCCGAACGCGTCATTATAGATCTGTTTGACAAAAAGATAGACTTTCATATAATAGATGATGATTTTCCGCTAATAGAAGATGGAATATTAGGTTTCCCCGCATTACGACAGTTTAAATTCAATCTTTCCAACAACAGATTAAAACTAAATAATAATACTATTTTGTTACAACCGGCAACGACCATATCACCTGGGCAAGCCATATCAAAGACAGTGTACCTAGAAGGAAAACCGACTCCAGTATGCTTTATCAATGGTGGTGAGTCCAACTTAAAAATCACTAATTGCATCGAAAATTCCAACACCTACAATCAAATTTCTACATTCAGAGATCTAGTTAGACTTTCACATATAGAAAAGGCTCTCAGAGAACCAATTGAAAAGATATTACTTTACTATTTGGACGTCTTCAATCTCGAAACAGAACTCTTACCGTGCACTTCACTTGCTAAACATACAATTACCCTAAAAGAGAACAAAATCATAAACACTAAATCCTACCGACCCCCTGAATGCCACAAAACAGAAATTAGGCGACAGATGGACGAAATGCTTAGGAAAAACATTATAGAACCTTCCGACTCTCCATATAATTCCCCAGTATGGGTTGTACCAAAGAAACAGGACGCCTCGGGAAAACAGAAATGGAGAATTGTAACTGACTTCAGAAAAATTAACGAACTTACGGACCAAGACGCATATCCACTACCCGACATAGATGACATAATATCGCAGTTAGGAAACGCAAAATTCTTTTCCGCCTTAGACTTATCCTCGGGATTCCACCAGATTCCTATGGATCCCAAATCCAAGAAGTACACTGCATTTAGCACACCACAAGGACATTACCATTATAATCGAATGCCGTTTGGACTCAAAAACGCGCCAGCGACATTTCAAAGAATGATGGACACTGCGCTTCGCGGACTTATTAATAAACATTGCTTTGCATATTTGGACGATATTATTATTTTCGGTCAATCGATAGAAGAACACAACCAAAACCTAGCTATCGTTTTACAAAGACTTAGGGAATTGGGGCTGAAACTACAGCCAGATAAGTGCGAATTTTTAAAGCCCGAATTAGAATACCTCGGACATACCGTAACAAGCGAGGGAGTAAAACCCAATCCGAAGAAAATAGAAGCAGTAAAAAACTTTAGACAACCTAAGAACCCAACAGAAGTAAAATCTTTCCTCGGGCTAGCAGGTTATTACAGAAAATTTATTCGTAACTTTTCAAAGCTAGCAAAACCCCTTACGGACCTCACGAAAAAGGACACGCCATTCCACTGGACCGACAGAACACAACTCAGCTTCGATACGTTAAAAGAAAGATTATGCCAAGCACCGGTACTAAAATATCCCGACTACACAAAAACATTTACGTTGACAACGGACGCCAGTAACGAAGGTTTGGGAGGGATCCTTTCACAAGACGGGCACCCTTGTTGCTTCATTTCGAGAACATTAAACCCTCCTGAACGAAATTATACAACGACGGAAAAAGAATTATTAGCTATCGTTTGGGCAGTTAAAAGACTGAGACAATATTTATTAGGCCGTAAATTCCAAATTCAAACAGACCACCAAGCCCTTAAATGGCTACACAACTGTAAGGACCCCTCAAGCCGACTGATCCGATGGAGATTAAGATTAGAGGAATACGAGTATGACATAGAATACGTAAAAGGAAAGGAAAACGCGGCCGCTGACGCCCTATCCAGAGTACACGCGATAACACAAACTGACGTCTTATTAAAACAATTCAAAGACTGGGAAAAATCAGAAGAAATACCAAAATTATTAAAACTAACACCTAACAAAGACAACTTTTTCCAATTAACAAAAACATATCTAGGCCCATATGACGAAACCGCCTGGTTACAGAAAATATCAAACGTACTCAAAACAAATAGAAAGATAGGGATAGGAGACAACAACTTAAACGCACAAGACAAAGCACACATAAAGAGACTTCTTTTGTTTTTCAATGACCAACGCGGCGACATAGAGTTTGCTTACGAGCCAATACAGAGCTTAAGTGACGAAGAGATAGAACAAATACTGAAAGAAAATCATGACTTGATAGGACATCCCGGGATACAAAAGACGTACGACAGAATCCGAGACAAATATAGTATCCCACACCTTATGGACAGAATAAAAACCAGAATAGAAACTTGTGAGACCTGTCAAACCGCAAAAATGACTAGGATTCGACCCAAAGAAGAACCATGTATAACCGACACACCATTGGAACCCAATGACAAGATAGCCATGGATATACTAGGACCATTGAAGAAAACGAAACGAGGCAATTCCTTTATACTCTCCATTCACGATGAACTCACAAAATACCTTATCCTTGTTCCTATAAAAAACCAACAAACAGAAACTATTTGGAATTCCCTGTTAGACCATTACATATACATATTCTCAGCGCCTAAGAAAATACTGACAGACAGAGGACAAAATTTTATTAGTAGCTTAATGCAAAAATACGAAGAAGCCTTCAAAATAAAACACATTAAAACTACTAGTTTCCACCCCCAAAGTAATGGATCATTAGAGCGAACTCACGCTGTAATAGCAGATATGCTAAAGTGTGTTCAAAGGGACTCAGGGGAAGAATGGGACGAACATTTAAATTTTATATGCCTAGCCTACAATACGATGATACACGACTCGACCGGTTATACACCTTTTGAATTGACATTCGGACACAAAGCCAACTTACCCTCGACCATTTCACGAAATCCACAACGCACTTACGCGGACGAAGTAGCATTCAGAAAACGAGAATGGGATTCTAGACTTTCGAAAGCTCGCGACCAATTGATTAGGAGTAAACAAAGATATCAAAGAGATCAGAGACGACGAATAATAAAACCCCAGTCAATATTTAAAGAAGGGGATAGAGTCTTAATACACAACGACCATAAAGAGCATAAATTAGACATAGAGTGGCTAGGACCCTACACCATTGAGAGAGTTAAAACACCGTATTATGAGGTTTTAATAGAAGGTAATATCAAGAAAATTAATGGAAACCGGTTAAAACCTTATTTTCCAGGACGGGCTTCATAACTATAATATACTTAGGCAACACGCAAACAGCAACCTTACCGGAAAAGCCAATTGACCTAGAGATAATCCGCAGAAACACTGAGATTTTGGAGGACCAAAATCAATCTAAGAAGGGGGGTATGTAACGTCAATTCATATCAGAGACCAGGCCACACACCACGGACAGGATGGCACCCAGATGTCTGCATATCCTTGGAGCGCACCCTCAATAGTCTTAAGTGCCCACCAGGGGGGCCTTGGCATTTTTATAGTTAAGGTCCTTCGGACCAAGCGAGTATTTCCTGTCTTAAATTTCCCTTTACGTTTATTGTCTACCACGTGTTAGCTTAGAAAGTTGGTTTCCTCCACATCTGGTATGTTCCGTTGGCAACTTTCTCGCGAGGGCGGCTAAAACCCTTCCTGGTCCACCAACCGTCCTATTATCCAATCGGAGATGGTGTCTACTGCCCTCACTTCCTTAACCAAAATTGTCATCAACAAATCCGATAGTCCCGTGTCCTTAGACACACCCACCCCTAGCTTTCCTCAGACACAGTATCGTCAGTAAAACTTCACTTATTCTGTATCCTTAGAATAGTCAACATATCTATGTCGGTCTCTACTCTTATAAGTCGCGTAGTTAATGTATTGTTGTAACTAAGTCTTACATAACGTGGTTGGAGTAAATTGTGATTTATGTTAATTCAGTGCGTGTTACATTGTGATTGGTGAATTCATAATAAAGGTTGATTAAAACCAAGTAAATAGTGGTGTTACGACTCAACTATATTTTATTTTCACCGACCAACCCAAAAATTACGTGACAAGAGCATAGTTGTTGCCAAGCAGCGAGCTCTAGAAACGTCGATTTTTGACCGTTACGTTTTTCACGCAAGAAGAGGCATACGTGATCATAGGCGCGAGCGGTGGCGTGACCCGAGCATAGTGGGGGTCATCTTCCAAATGAGACAAAGGAATAATCGAAGGGGATCAGTTCCTTCTGACGAGTCAAACGTGACACTTCGACAAATCTGACGAGCAAACGAATTTATCTAGAGATATCGTAAAGTCGAGTCAAATTTCTGTAACATATTCATCATATTATTGTAAAATATATCATTCTATGTTAACCTGTTAATACAGTGTTACATTCATTAAACCACCTCTGTTGTCTTAACCGAAACAGGGGAACGACTATTTCGCGGCGTCGATTAACATAGTCGTCGCGAGAATTTACGCCTCTCGCTGACGCGTCCTCGCGACCGCATCTCTCCGCGAACGGTCGTACCAACTGTAACAAAGCATTTATTGACAAATTTAATATCTTTCTCCATAATCTCCATAAATCTGCAATACCCTTCCTTTGTATTTGTGTGCGTTATTGAATTGAATAAGACACCGATATAACAAGTTATAAATCACAGTTTATTCCAACAACGTCTCTCCGCGAACGGTCGTAACAATCTGTATATAAAATCGATAATTTCAGCATTCAACATGCTGTATATTATAATGCCAAGTTCGCGTTATGTTCATAAAGAGTACAGAGATAATCTTCCAAGAAATTTCTCCCTAGAAGTGCTTGAAATCTCTTCTTGGAGAATCTTAGAAATGCGCGAAGAATATTCCAATTTCAGAGTGTTTCGAGAAATATCGTCGAGCTACAAATACCTGGAATTCGAATCGCAGCGAGTATTCGACGTATGCGTGGGAGTCGTTCGTGCTGTTACAGTGGAGAAACATGTTTTTGTTTTTACGGAGGTACAATTCAAGACTAATTGTAGATGTAACGCGATTTAAAGCTATAATAAGCGTGGAAAAACCATTCGCGATCGGCCAATTACTTTTTCCACTGTCAATTTATTAATTACGATTGCTTCTGAAAGTTTTCCTACGCGTAACTGCTAAACGAGAATTTTCCCATAGATCCCAGAAATTTCGTACACTTACTTTGCCATACCAGCTACCACAAGCAACCAAGAAAATATCGATGTCTTAATTTTCGCAACTTTCAGACATTCTTGAAATTTAGATAAATACAAATACAAATGCAAAACAATGCCGTTATAGATAAATACAAAAATTTCGAAGTTTTCCGCTTCTCAGAGAAATTTTGCTTGCATGTGTACGCAGTGCTCAGAAACTCGGCAGATTTAAGCCTAAAAGGATTAAAATTCGATGAAAAGATTACGAGATAATAAACTTCAAAGTCGATTACCACGGAAGTTTACATCGTGTGAAAGATTTGTGGCGGATCGGTATCAACAGGACGCCGACAGGTCGAGGCATCAACGCGGCGCAACACCTCCCGGGCGATCCGCGGGTACCAACCGCCAACACTAGAGGGCTACGATGACAACGAGTCTGTCTGTCTAACTCGCTAGCGGTCGAATATACGAGCGATTGATATAAATACCGCACCTAGCGAGACTCCCTCTACGTCTAAGGCAGGGACTACCGGGCATAGCCTTACTGACGAGTCCACCGGTAGTCCCGGGACGAAACGCACTCTCTCTCTCTTTTCATTCGTCACAGATTAAAAGGAATATTCTGACGAGCAGCTTTAATAGTTTCAGCGTCTAATCCTCTAAAAACGTGACATTAATTGTTCGTGCCAAAGAGGCAGCTACGAATTGCAAAATATCGCGAGAATTCGATCTCGACGGGCGTAGAAAAGGCAGGAGCGGGAGAACAAAAGAGGATAACGTCTCAGATTTAAAAATGCACTTGTCACATGATTTTTAAAACTTGTTTTTTTCGGTATCTAAAGCACACTTACAAACACGATTTTTTTTTTTAATTCGGTGAGCCGCGGAGAGCTGAATACGACTTTCGTATGGAAAGTCACGAAGGTACGATACGTTATATTTTTGCGAACTACTTACTTCATCTAGTCGGTTTTTTTCTTCTTTTTTCTTGAAGGAACGCATGGATCTATATCGCTCTCTTTCTCTTCTTCTTCTTCAATGTAATTTTCACGTAGGAGACTTATCCGCCTCAAGTACGTATTATAATCTTTTATTGTAGACCATCGACGAAATGATTCTTCTCGATACCGTTTAGTAGCATCGTTATGGAAAATTCTTCTCTCTTCTCATTTTAATTCCCTTAACAGTCAATGGAATCCGATGCTATGCGCACAGCTACGTACGTGCAGTGCTATATCATCTCTACTCCATAAATATCGTTTACTGCCCCAATGTTAAGGTTCAACATACGAGAGTTCGCGACCTTTATTGTAGTTTCTGTCGCTAATTAATATTAACGTGATGCAATCTGAAGCGACGAGTAATGAATATGCCCCTCTAGCGTGACGAGTTATCAATCATACATGTTACGAGACGATTGTACCATTATTCGGAGAAGCATGTTGTCGACGACAGACGAGATTAATCTTACTGATTGCAGTCTTGACACAGACACGCACATATGTAAATGGGACACTTGTAACGTTTCTATCACGATCGTTGTATTCTTTTTTGCTTACGTAAAGTGTGAAAGGCATTGTGACTCGTTTGCGATCATTGATAGTTTGTTTGGTGAGTGTGCTGTTATGAGTGGGATTAGTAGATGAAAAGATGATTTAACGTGGCGATTTTTATGATTGTAAATATTGACATCTTTTGACGCCGATTTGTATGTTTTTTTAATATTAATATAGAGTGGAATAGATACACCATTGGGGATTAAATGTTTTTAATCTTTCGTTTCTAAGCTTTAATTAATTACGTTTCAGAGTTACTCGAATGAACTATATCTTAAAGAATAAAATTCGAGTTTGATTATGCGTTCGTAAAAATTAGATTAAATTTGAGTTATTGCCACTTGAAGGCACTTCGTTACAATAATCATTGTAAATAAAATTAAGAAGTTAAGTAAAACTAGGAACATTATATTTGTCTACGATTTTTTACATTTCTGCGAGACGCACATGTTTCATTGCTAACGAAATAATTAAGTTTATTATAAAATATGAAGGTAAATACGCTTCGTATTAGCAAGTTAATTTTCGAAAGCTAAATGTAGATATTATTATTTGAATGTCATAAATACCCGATACAACAAGTACATACATGAAGTGACACACACTTGTGTATTCATGAGTTTTTAATTGCCTTCTACGAGTTTACGAATTATAAAATTTTATAATTACAAATTACACACTCGAATGATAGATTATTTAAATATTTAAATACGTGTAATAAAATTTCGATTTATTCGATAAATATTATGTTCAGGTAAACTCTCCGTTTTGTCTACTTTTCATATCTTTTGGAATCTTGTTAAAAAATAATGAAAAATGGGGTTCGTTATAAATTCATGATTTAGTTAACGATGTTCAGGGACGTTTAATCTGAAGGATCAGAAGGAAAATCACGATCGTTACGAGACAACGTGAGAAAATTCAATGCCGCAGATTGTCTGAAATCAGCCATAATCGCATTGTTACTTACTGAGCGATTCTTAGATCCTTTAGTTCTGTTTGTTTTGCCGACGAAACACGTATAACATAATCTGTTACCGATACTAGGTGATAAATGAACAATAAGGAAGTGAAACTGGTAAATTCCATGAAGGAATACATTATCAGTTTGGAAAAGATAGATGATCAAGATAGATCACGATCATTATGTATTAGTATGGCAAAATGAAGACTGAAATATTTGTACAATATTACAGTAAATAATTAATAATAGATTTCGTGTTAATAAAATGATAAAAAATATTAAATTTAGGTTTAATATTTTAAGCATTTAAAAAAGATGGAACAGAAAACTGTGATAGGCTTTGATCTTTGAGTATTAGATGGTACGATAAGTATCGTTTTCGAAAAAAGAGTATTAATAAATGTAAAGCATTTTAAAAATGAAAATTTTCCATTAGCAAATTTCTCGTCTCTTCTAGTCAGAAATTAAAATTGAATGAACTGCTTTTGGGTAATATTATGGAATTCTCTTTAGTTACGTGTTTATAATACATAACAGAAATGTATCTATTATTCAAGATCCATCGTTCTACTGTTATGGAAACCAGAAGCGAACACAGATTTCCCTCAGTCCGACCTCTACACAGTCAGTGAAAGCATTTTCATACAACAAAGTAAAGATAAAAAATTTTCCTTCGACGACGCAATGCGATTCCAGTCACGTTGCTTAATGATCTATCAAGGTAGACAGGATTCTTGAGGAACCAATGTAATTACGTGACTACGATCATAATTTTTCTAAGGTCTCTGTACCCATAAACAATATTGTGATCCCGTTTGTTATTTAATATAATTACTTATATCTAGTTATATTTAGTTATTTAATAACTAAATATAATAATATTTAATATTAGCATGATTTACTATATGTAATTCAGTAAATCGGTACAAGATCTAAAGAAAATATTTCTTACGTATGATTTTGACGAACTTTGTGTAAAAATCTATAAAACTAGAAGTTGCTTAGTTTATATACAGATAAAGAAAAGCATCGTTTATATCATCGAGATATCACATTTATATCATTTTAAAAATAAAAATTCTTCATCAAAGCGAAGAACATTTTCATAAAAAATTACGAACAGAATATCTCGATTCTACAATCTGTAACAAGATAAGTATCGATAATGAATAAATCTTGACATTGAATTTTATTCAAAAAGTTTTATTCAAAAGTGATATCAAATAATCCGTAATGACATTTATTACTCCAATCATATCAGTCAACTACTACCTACCGCGTAATACGCGATCGATTTTCAAACGCACCCTCCCCCCCCCCCCCACCCAAATAGAGTTTCCAGTGTAATTCTGTTATTCTTGAATCTTCGGCTTGTTTTTCATTTTTTAGCTCACTTTAAAATTTCTTCTGGCTTCAATTGTGCTACGATTTAAAGTTTTCCGTGTATACGTTTAGGACGTTACTGCGTGCGGAAATAGTACAGAAGGCCTCTAATTATACCGTCTACAATATTATTTATAGACTTTGAACCATATAGTACGTAAGTATGTAATTGTATATCTGTCGTGGTTCATTTTATCCTTCTCTGTTGCGTAAACCAGCGGTTAGGAGCGACACTAAATCAAGTGGGAATGAAACTCGTTGAAACAACGCTAGACATGGTAACGGATCCATGACTGTGCTTCTGTTATTATCAACGCCAGTAACGGTTAAACCTATTGCATGTGTGTAAGTTGGAAGTTACGTACATAACTTATGCACACCCGTTGTGTGTTTCGCGATCCCATATTTCTTTTAATTTGAATTTTATGAAACTTTTTGTTCGATAATTGATGTGCCATATTACATCCGTCACATTCAATGTTATATGGTGTAATTTCTTCAGTTGTGGTGTTATGTAAGTTACGAGGTCATTCCTGTGTTTGGACATGTGTTTGGAATGTAGTGTGTATCTTTCTCTTCGTATGTACATAGTGAGTAGAGACTGTCTGTCTTTCGCTAGAAGAATATTCTGCATATAGTTATTTACTGTTCTTGATATTTGATTTTGGAAATTTAATTTTCGCTTTGCTTGTATCTTCGAGCGTAAGGTGAAATTTGTACAGACATATCTAGTAATTTGTTAATCGTACTGTTCGAAATTATTGTGTGTGTGAATATTTCGGTGAATATAAACTACGAAAACCTGTCCTTGATTTTTTATGGTAACAAAGCAGTCTTTTCAGAAGAAACAATATTCATAAATCAGTCCCTTCGCAAAAAGCTAATTCCACGAATCTTGTTAGAAGAAACCGGTTGACGAAACTACGTGTCCCTTCAGGAGAGGTCTAATTTATACAGGTAGCTTGCAAGAAAAAACCAATCTCACAAAAAGCTTGAGCATTCTTAATTAATCCTCTTTAGAGTTCAATTACATTTATGCCTTTTGTAAATATTAATTCTAAAATAACGATGCTAACATTTCTAACCTACAGAGTATCAACAAATAACATAACGCAATTCCCCATTTCAATTAAATATGAAAAATATACTAGAGTCGATCCAAGATCAAACCCGGTAAAACAAACGACAAATTTACCTGAAAAATCCACTGAATTCGTTTCAATACATCCGTTATTTAAATTGCAAAAATCAGTTGTGTTTCAACGTCAATTTTTAACACCGTCCATATATCGCAATTTTAGTACGCGACAAGACGACAATACAATTCATTTCAACACCATTGAAAAGTATGGCTGGCTTCGGACAACCGGTTTCCGGCGTGGCACCACTATGCTTTGGAGAAACAAGGAAATACATATGTATGCACCTTGCTTTTTGTGAGACAGAAGAACTCTGTGTCTCTGTTCTACCAACGTCGCTGTTGCGACGATTTGCCGCAAACCTAAATGGAGTTCGATCAATGGCAACGCGAGCACGTGGTCCTCGATGTTCGCGATCGGAAAATCGTGTTTTCCAAACTATTTCTAGTTTCGCCGGTTCCACTGTCAATCAACGTTTCTTCCTTTGGTCCCGTTTCTCTTCGATTCTCTCCTTTTTTATTGGCAAACACGTGTCACCGAGTATCGTGTTCATCTTCGCTAAGCAAGCTTCTATATCAGCGATACGCGAGCCGGTTTCCCCTTCATATTTGTACAAGACTTCGTGAACATCGGACGTTTTTCTCCTCTCTTTTCGAATAAGAAAATCCTATCGTTGTTTAACTAACAATTGCATTTCTTTAAATGGAAATGTGGTCGTGTCTCCTTTATATTTTCAATTAGCCAGGGAATTTAGGTTTATTGCCGTGGAAACTTGATCGGTCGTTTACGTAAGGATCTGCGACTCTGCTTCATCTTCGAGGAAAATTTCATCGAATACAATCGTTTCACTCAATGATTGGATCAGTCGAAAGGGAGATTCCGTGACTGCCTGTATAAATATTGATCATAGTGTCTCTTGAAGGGAAGCTGTACCAATCTTGTTGATTTAACTACTGATCCTACTTTATCCTCGAGAAAAATTACTTACTTTGATTGTTTGACCATTAATTTTAGCGTTTCTTCGAGGGAAACAGTGTTGATCGCTCGAGTCTGCTTCTTTCTCAAGGTAAATTGTATTTACTATTTACTCGATCAGCTATTTTATTTTCTTTTCCCGGAGAAACCTTGTTTCTCGCCTGTTTGACCATCCGCGCTATTTCTTCTTTGAGATAAACTGCAGCGATTATTCGTGTAATCAACAAATCTACTTTTTCTTTCTTTACGAAGGAAATCGTGTGTTTAACGAAATCTCGCTTGTTTAGTCATTGATTCCGCTAACTTTTCCAAATAAATCGTCAATCATTCGCTCGATTGCCAATTCTAATTTTGCTTCGAAGCAAACTGCGTTGATTATTCGTATAACCTTTTTAATAGAAACTGTTTTTCGCCTATTTTATCGCCAATTTCCTTTTCAAAATAACATGTATTAATTATTCGTTTAATCGCAGATTTTATTTTATTTTATTTCTATTTCTATTTCGTTTTATCATCGATTTTCCGCCGTCTTCAAAGAAACCCACGTGAATTACTTTAATTACTTTTCCAAACTAATTTTATTTCTTTACTTTTAAATTAAGAAGCAGCAACGAAAATGCTACAATAACGGAAAAATTCTTCGGTTATCTCCACAAAGAACACGAAGGTATCGAACTTAGTGTATTGAGACATTTTGTTCGTTGGAAGTTAGTCGACGACATTTGGAACGGAAAGATACATTTGACATGATTTAGTGTGACGTTGAGAGAGAAAAATGGTTTGATCGAGGGTGCCCTTAATTACTAATTTCATAACTTGCTGTTAATCGATCTGACAGTGATATTAGTGGATGTGGTTGGTAGTGCCTGATTAATCGTGATCGATATTTTGAACAAAGAGCAACGAGAAACGATCAGTTTGGAGTTTCACTTTGACGTCGTGATAATTATTATAGCGATAATTATTAGTTCTACCTAAGAATGTTACTAATAAATTAGGAAAAAGAAATTTTGATTGGATTCTTGATAATGAGTGAAAATTAATTTAAAAGATTGTATTTGGAATTTTGAGAATCGATCGAGTCCTCAGTTTCAGTGCAATGTAACGTTATCAGTCGCGTGAGTTTGGCTCATATGTGATTTATGTGCAAGCTAAATGTTTCCAACAAATTGTAGCATATTGATTTCTCAAAGTCCTGTATCAAATGTCTTGTAATTATAAGCAATTGTTTCGTTTGGACGATCAAGGGTAATATACTCTATTTTTGATTTTAAAAATGCCGCCATTTGTGTAGACGTACACACGCAAGTATTTATTATGTAGACACGATGGCTCGTAGACACGAACGTTTCTCGTTGTCGTATTTTCCAAACAGGTCAGTTATTTCGAGCACTCGACCACTTTCTCGCTCCTGACAATGACATTAGTCATTCTAATCGATGTCTCGAAATCGATGGTTCTTCTGTCAGCTGTTTCGTTTCCGTGTTTATTCCATATGATAATATTGTTTCACGTATTCGCTTAAATTTAATTGGCAAATGATTAATTTCCCTGAATCCATTTTCAAGTAAACATATCAGTTTAACCTTTTGCTCTATCTGATACGAAAATGAACAATTTGATATAAAAATTTTGCGAAAGATCGATATATTATTTTACTTTTAACTTGGAAATCGTTCTTTTAATTTTTCAATATCTAATTAACCACCTCAGTCCCTAAGACCGTCTGTTTTAACGAATGGTAAATAATCAAATAATTGCGTTGATACATCAGAAGTACCATCTTCTTATATCCCTGATATTAGTGTTAAAACAGGTTTGAAAAACCTTCAATTATTTCATTTATTCTTAGCCTTCGATGGCTTAAAATTTTCTCGGTTATTTTCCAATAGAGTTCAATATATTGATCGAAAACTTAGTTTAGTTAAGCACTGTAACCGGAAGTCACCCTTAAGTCGCCGGGTAAGAGGATTACGAGTAATAAACAAACAATATTAATCAGAAAATTATTCCATTCAATTTTTCTCCTGCATTTAATTAAATATGACAGAGTCAACAAACTTTCCTTCGGTTCTTCTATCTCATTTGCAAATCTATAATATCGATATCCAAACGATAACTCGAACACCATTAACCAGCACTCGAGGCTATTTCTTTCGTCGAAACTTTCCTCAGACATGCAGATATCACGTTGACATCGCCGCGTATACCGAATCAGCCCTTTTTAAAGATGATCTCGCGAGCGTGGTTCGTATGCAATTCAATTTGAACGAGTCGCGTGTCACGATTCACTTGACTCCCGGCACAGTAATTGGCCGGCACTCGAGCAAACACTTACACTTAATTTAACGTTTAACCGAATCGAAAACAAAGCGAACAGTTGCCGGACTTCGCTCGTTCTTTCAGTTCATTTCCGAACGTCTTTCGATCAGCATATCGGGTCTCCTCTTTCATCTCCGTTGCCTTTCAAAATCTAAAATCATAATTGAGACTTTGCTGCTCGAACTATGGAAGGGGAAAACGTGAATGACGGGTAAGATTGTTCCTGCGTTCTGTCAGAAAATAATTTCCTGTTTGTGGGAGAGGAAAGGAGCATTGTAATTGGAATCACAGAATGTGAAACATCAAAGGAACTGCCGAATGACATTTATTTCAAAGACTAGAAGACTGAAAACTTTGTTATACGACTTTTATACTGCTACGCCTGGAAATCAAGGATGGATTCTGTTTCAGCGAAATGAAGGACGAGAAGAGTAACTCTATATTGCCCACTGAAGCGACTCGATTGAGACCAAGATTGGAAAGTTTCGATGATGTTCTGCCGTATGTCGGTGACTACGGGAGATATCAATGGCTGTTGTTATTGTCGTTACTACCTTATGGCGCGACGTACGCGTTTCTGTATTTCTCGCAATTTTTCATTACGATTATTCCCACGGAACACTGGTGCAGGATAGACGAATTAGTAAACTCGAATTTCACCGAAGAAGAGAGGTAAGTATGTATAATGAAGGAAAGAAAGAAAAGGAGATATACGTAGCGACGAAAGCTCCTTTAAACTTTGAACGATATTTTTGATTGTTCGTAGAAAGTGACTTTAAAATATTGTGAAAAATATGCGAGATATCGCGATTTCTGGAATTTCTCGAATTTTCGAACATTTCGAAAATTATTAGAAAATATTGTAGAAAAATTTCACGATAAGATACAAGATATTTTTGGATTACTCTGTCTGGACTTTGGTTCTTATTTTAATAATTAAAATGATCAATCATCTATCGTATGGGGTGTTTAGGATTAAGATAGCGATTCCAGTGACGAACGTTTATCCTTATTACGAACAATGTCAACGGAAGGACGTAAACTTCACAGAGCTGTTGAAGAGCGATAAGAGCCTGAGCTCATCGGGCTTCCAAACAAACAAAACGATAAAATGTACTCAATGAGAGTATAATTTTACGCAGATTCCATATCCTAGTATAGGAACTGAGGTGAAGTATTCACATCGTTGTCTGAATCGCATGCTTCGAAATTCTTACACTTCTGCTGCGTTCTTTGGGTCATTTCCGATCTACTCTAACCTTGTTATAGTAAATTTCTTAAGTTTAAAGAAAGTATAAGACGATAATTGTTAGTACGGATAATTCCTCGTTCCGATTTTACGCGAACGTTTTTTTCAGAGCATAAAGAACTCTTTCATTCATCGAACTGCGAGCAGAATCGAGATATAAAAATTCGAAGACCGCAGCAGGATTAAAATTATATTCTGAAAAATATGAATCTGGTTTTTCGCTGACTAACTCTTAACCTTGGTGATTAGCTAGATTGGGTATGCGACCGAGAATACCTCGTATCAACGGCGCAGGCCATCTTCTTCTGCGGATCCATCATCGGTGGTTTCCTAGTCGGTTGGATCGCCGATCAGAAGGGTCGTATCCCAGCTTTAATGTTCTGCAATGGTATCGCCCTTTTTGCCTCCATTTTCACTGCCAGCGCAAATAGTTTTTGGTCATTCGCCGTCTGTAGGTTTCTCACTGGACTGGCGTTCGATAACTGTATCAACATTCCTCTGATTATCGGTAAGCCTTCTACGAAGTAGAAAGTGCGAGAGGTTCGACCGATAAGCCAATGTTTCAGTCACGCGAGAGATAACGTTAGTATGAAGTCAATGTTTCTATTACGTGAAAGATGATGTTGCGTGAGAAATTTTTGATGAATTGTTCCTCGAAGATAATTTTGACGTTGCTGTACTCGATTGAACTATACGGTTCGAGTTCTTGATTCAAGAGCTTTTGCCACCACCAGAGATGAATATATTGATTTTGTTATTGTTAAAGATCGTTTCATCGATTTTCATGTCGTCGAGGATAGTTATATCTTGATATTCTTAAATCGAGTTATACAAGGTGGTTGGTAACTGGTGGTACAAGCGGAAAGAAGTCGAAAATATAGAATACAAATTTTCTTTTTTAATTCTTCCATCGAGACAACGATCTACAGTGAGATCCGTTATAACGAGACGCGATAAAGTGCACGCGTATCGAGCGAAAATTCAAAGTCGATTTTCTCGAAAACAAAGCCTCGAACGAAAAATTTTTATTCTATATTTTCGACTTCTTTTTTCGCGTAGAATCACCCCCTTTCCGCTTGTACCACCAGTTACCAACCACTCCGTATATTCGTTCGAAATGAAAATTATCACAAAATTTTCAACACGTAATTCGTTTAAATACGTTAGAAGCAAAACACGTGCATTATGTAGCGCTTTTTGTTATACGGACCAGCTCAAACTCGGAACATTCACGTTTGCAGAGTAAACGGATTAATTTAAAATCGGAATTATATTTATAATCTTACAATTATCCTACAATTATGTTGATGGTATCGTTCATTCGGCTCGTCATCAATTGCTCCATATTAATAATAACCGGTTTCACTCGATAAATCTTCCATGTTCTATTACTGCAACATAAAGAATAATCGTCGTTAAGTATCTTGATATAATAATCAGTTATTCCGAGAGTCATCGACGATCAATTATCCCGCAGTACTCGAATATATGGCTGTTTCGAAACGAACGTTGGTCGTGAATATCGCCTTTGGCGTATACTTCGCAGTGGCCAGTACAATTTTACCATGGATAGCCTATTATATCGCGAACTGGAGATATTTTACTTACGTTACTGCCATACCGCTGTTATCTGTCGCTATCACACCGTGGATTCTTCCCGAGAGCGCCCGGTAAGTAAACTCCTAATCGTTCGATTATTCGAATTCTCAACTTGCGCTTTGAGATTTATGCAAATTTACTTATCGATCCATATCACTCGTATTTGCTCTGTTCAAGCTGGTACGTTTCCAACGGGATGATGGACAAGGTTGTTGAGAAACTACGGAGAACAGCTAGGATCAATCGCAGAAATCCAGACTCGCGTATTTGCAATATATTCGTCGTAAGTTCGATCAAATAGAATTCTAGAAAGCTTACGCGAAATCATACGGTACAGTACTTGAATCTGTGCTGACAGATATATTTGATTCACGTCGAAAACACACAGACTCGCGAATGTATTTTAACATGCATAGACAGGTTTTAAAAATGAAACGCGATGAAAAATGAAATATGAAATGAAACTTGACTGTCGCGATTCCATTGTGGTATTATATCGATCTCGTACAAAATTTGAAGTAAATCTGGGAATTTATATAGAAATTATAGAATATTTACAATTTACAAGTACAATCGGGGATAAAAATAAGCTGCTATAGTTAATGGAAATAGATGTGAAGAAAGTATAATCAAATTAGTATCAGCCTCATATACTTGAGTTTTATTTATTATATTTCCTTCTAATAATATGCAGATAGTTCAGCAAATGATTGAAATGAATTTTTACATTTTCTCCACTAATCCACTTAGTTTTGTTCCCGACTGTATTTCGGATCAGAAAAGTATTTAATCAACCAACCACGCATTATATTAATAAATCTCGATATCAAAAGCCATGCCGACTAATTCCATAAAACAAAATGCAAAGTGCCACTGTTCGTGCTATCTATTAATGACGAATAAAATGAAAATAAAATTTCTTTTCAGTGTGTTATGAATTTTGAACTGTGTAAGGGCTAAAGGCACGACTCGTATTATATCTTTCGTTAATTATTCTCGAAATAAATTCTTGCAGAGTAACATGGAGGCACCGGACAAAATTCAAGAATCAGCGACGCTGCTCGATCTGTTCAAAACGCCACGGTTGGCGAGAAACACTATTCTTCTAGTTGCATTCTGGCAAGTATAAGATACGAGTTCATGTTGCGAGAAAACCTTCATAAATAACCGATACAATCTTGTAGGTGTTTCATCCTGATCTCGTTCGACGGTCACGTGTATTCATTAAAACTTATCCAGAGCTCGGTGTTCGTGTCGTTCTCGATCGCCTGTGCCACAGAACTTCCAGCTGGGTTATTACTCGCCCTGTTGCTCGACCGATGGGGTCGTAGACTCTGCGGATTTCTCACGATGGCAATGACCTGTGTACTCAGTATCGCTGAACTTATGCTGCATTCCAGTAAATATATCGATCTGTTTATTAAAGTA
Organism: Bombus huntii; assembly: GCF_024542735.1. NCBI lineage: Eukaryota > Metazoa > Arthropoda > Insecta > Hymenoptera > Apidae > Bombus > Bombus huntii. The sequence continues at coordinate 29,221 of NW_026099456.1, forward strand.
AAATTAAAACGATTATAATGACGTATTATTGAGAAAAATCTGAAATTAAGTTGATGATGAATGTAAAAGAATTTTGGCAACTTCGAAGGTATTAATCTTGGAAAATAATTATTTTGATGGAACTAGAATTTAGGAATTATTAGGAATTAATTTAGTGGCGAAATTGAAAGAGGTGTGCACATTTTAGAAGCAATAATTTTCTATATGTTGGTTTTCTAGAATTTGGAGATTTATAGAAGTTTAAAGTTTGTGAGAAATTTTAATTTGATTTTGATTAAGCTTCGATCGGACTATATTTTTAATTAAACTTACAATCAAGTATTGTGTACCCAGGATTAATTTTGTATTTTTTAATTTATTCCCCAGTGCTCGCGAAATTAGTAATGTCAATATTGTCGCGATTCTGTCTGAACATGGCAGCCAATGTTGGTCTTCAGTATGCAGCAGAACTTCTGCCCACGCCAGTCAGATCGCAGGGCGTATCTTTCATTCATATTTTCGGAATAGTTGCACACTCTTTGGCGCCATATATCACTGACTCGGTAAATAAATATTTATACTACTATTGTTGTTACAACATTTTTGAAACACCGCTAAGTACATCCACGTTCAACTTCTCTTTAATTTATTCCAAAAGATACAATAAGCGCTATTAGAAATTATGAAAAAGTTCTCATGTAAATTTTCTCATGAAAATGTAAAATAGTTTTTTTCTTATCTTAAAACAAGTTGTTTCCTGAAGAAGTTAAATATTATAAAAATCTGATCAAAATATTTCTCACTTTCTAGAAAGCCCCTTTTGGAAGTTGCAACCAACGCTTTTCTTTAACTGATCTTTAATCAAAAAATTGAAATTTAAAATAAAAAATGATGGAATAACTTAAGATATGAAACTATATTGGTTGAAACTTTCTAATGAAACTTTTTAAATGAGAAATACTTTGACCAGATTTTCATGGTATTTAACCTTTGCTCATATAAATTAATATTTGTTCATTAGGCTGCAATTTGGGAGGGATTTCCAATGCTCATTATCAGCACGGTGTCCTTTTTTGGCGCTGCACTGGTTTTGTTCCTGCCGGAAACTATCGGCCAGAATCTTCCTCAGACTATCAAGCAAGGCGAAGAATTCGGAAGGGACCAACATTTCTGGTCGTTGCCTTGCTACCATAAGACACACTTCAATGGACATCAACACTATCACTCCTGTGAACGATAATTATCTGATTTTTAATAATAATTCAATTAAAAAACACGAAGGAGGATTCGTGTTTTTTTAGAAGTAACAATATTACAAGCGGATCAGTCTGACGATTTTTGTACGAGAAAAAATCGGAACATATTATTTTTCTATTCTCCTACATTAATTTTTATTTTTATCGTTTACGTTTAAGAATTTGTAAGCCTTAATTCTAAAAAGAGCGAGCTTAGAAATCGTGTTCCTATATAATTTTTATTATTATCTTTTAAGAGCTTTTATAATTTTAATGCTAATTTTCACTTGCGTTACGCACGTTCGAATCGTTCAGCGGTTGGTGCTAATTTGATATTCAAAGATATTACGTAGAATAATATCGAAAATGTTACGTAAATTAATAATTACGTAATTTATTAATTACGTAAATAATAAATTAGGGAGATATAAATTTTTGATTCCTTTAATGTTTTTAACATTTTTCACTGGAATATATTGGACAAAATCTTATTTAAAAAAATAGTACGTTTAGATAATTTGTCTTTGTGAAAAGAAACAGTTTTATATCTTTTGAACGATTATCCACGTATTTTTAACGATTATTTATCTATTCGTTATATTTTTTTGTACGATTTTAAATAACGTACAATATTAATAAAATCCAAGCTTGAAGACTTTTTAAATTATTGTTATAATTTCTTCAGCACCAACTGCTGGACTTTTATTTATCTAAAACGAGTTGTGCGTACATTTAAAAAAAATAACTCTAATTGACTGTTTCTATGGTTTAGGAAGAAGAAAAAAAGAAAGGAAAGAATATTGTAAGCAAATCGTGCCATCGTATGACGATCAGTGTTCGTCGTTGTGCCAATAACAACGCAATCAATCTGAAGAAACCTATTCATAGTATTCATAATCATCACTCACGTATACATACGCGTATACACTCACGTCCATAAGATTGATTCACCGAATAAAACTTCCATAAACCTTAATATAAGAAACAATTCTACTTTTTATTTGCACACACATCGACGAATCCCCCGAAACAAAAATAAACTGCTAAATATCTCTATAATTAAATACATTAATGCTCGATGATCCTCGTTCATCATTATACGTCTAATCTAACTCCATCCTATAATTAGGAGTTCTACGATAACGATCACTTATGTTACAATGTATTAACCCTTAACAGCCGAACTTAATTATAATTAATTATAGAAAATGAAATGCTTCATTATACGGATATTTGAAGTAATATTCTGTATTATACAGGGTGTCTGGTAATTGATACTGTGATAACCAGTGGTTAGTTAATGTGGTTAATAACCAGTGGTACAGGATAATACTATGTGAAAGGATCTGTTGAAAATATAGAACGAGAGATTTTCGTACGACGTTCGAGAGAATGAAATTCTGAAGCTTTGTCAACTCGTGTTCACACGACATTCACGAAACATATTCAAAATTTATTTTCTCGAAAATACGAAGAATCATCAGTTACGAAACACTCTGTACTATATCACATTATTATATCACTATCGTATTGATAAGAAATGTCGATATTATAACTCCTTAAGACTCCCTTAATATTTATTTGCGATTCAGCTTAATATGTATTGGCCCTGTGTAGTTTCAAGATTAAAAATATAAAAGAATTCATTCCTGATTACGATATCGTACGTGATTTACAAAATCATCGACCGTCAAGGGTTAAATGAGAATTCTCTCGTCCAGAATTATTTTCCAGACGATCGAATTATATCCATTGTATCACGAGGATCGAACTAACTTGTAGCCTTGAACAATTATGTACAGTTGAATCTCTAGCGTAGGAATATTTCAAAGAATCTCAGGTTTTGAGGAACGATAGCTGATACTTGCAACGAACAATAGTATGTCTTTTTAATCGGTAACTGAAAGCAGGGGCTAGTCTCATAAGCACGCGAATGATTCTAACGATCGAATGATTCTAGTTGCTAGAATCATTGTTTAAAGGTGGTATAACGGAGATTGTGCGCTTAAGACGAACAGGTCGGAGGATCTAAAGGAACGAGATTGGAAATATTCGCGTCTCTTCACGAATCAGAATTTTACTATTTCTAATTGAACACGTGACGGAGTTTCGATCTGTTTCAAGTAACATTTAAACCTGAGTGTTACGCCGGGCGACTCTCTGCCTGGCCCAGGTCACACACCGCGGGCCAGACGGACACCAGATGTCCGCTCTTCCGCACGGCGTACCCTCAATAGCCTTAAGCATCCGTCATAAACCCGAGTCACTTGCCTGCTAAGGTCCTTCAAACAAACATCTGTTTCCGAGGAATTTCTCGAGACTATTGTCTACCACAGCTTAACTAAGGAAAGTTGGTTTTTCGCACGTACGCTGCAACTGTCCTCCCACTAACCACTTTCTCTCGAGGGCGGTTGAGACCCTTCGTTTAACCAATTAGAAACGAAGCCTATTCCCTCACTCTCCTAAATAACATCGGCACCAACAAATCCGATGGTCCCGTGCGCTAGACACACCCATCCTTAGCTTTCCTCCGACACATCATCGTCTCCCAAGACGGTACTGATTTTACATCCTTCGAACGGTCAACATCCTTCGAGCGGGTAGACACACCCGCAGATCAGTCACTCATTCATCTGGTACATACGCACCAGTGTAACTGCCTTCGTTATAAGTTGTGGAATAAACGGTGAAATATAACTTACTATACTGTGTCATATTCATTCAACCACCTCTGTTATCTTAACCGAAACAGGGGAACGACTACTTCGCGGCGTCGATTCACCGAATCGTAGCGAGAATTTACGCCTCTCGCTGACGCGTTTTCCTCGCGACCGCGTCTCTCCGCGAACGGTCGTAACACTGAGCATTTTCAAAATTAACTCATTATCTATCAATTTTTCTTCTAAAATTTGTATATAATTCTATAAATTATTTACTTCTTTTTCCATTGGATTTAAACAGAACAATTTCGGAAGAATGTCGAACATTATGTTAATATCCTTTGTATTAAAAAAAATTCCTGCTTAAAAAGATCCTACAACTTTCATTTTATAATCTCAATTGGGTATGATGGTAGCTAATGAACGCTTAGCAATTAATTGTTTTAATGCATTCCATTTTATGTATGATCAGTAATTACGAATTCAAGGATACTTATTAGAAGTAATATTCTTATTATATCTAAATATATCAAATAGAGATATTTCTCGTATTAATACTGAAAGATCATAAAAAAGAAAATATCATAAAAGAATTTCAATCTTGATGTTTCATTAGAATAATATATATATATATATGTATGTATATATTTAAATTAAATAACAGAGATCTCAGAGTTTTCAAAGCATTCAACGTGTTGATGCATAAATGGATGATGAAAAAAAGCCACGTTGATCGAGCGAACGCAAAATACACTTCGGTTTAAAAGTCGATCGAAACTCTCATTTCAAGTGTCGGCGATTTATGAATCACCTATATTGATACAAAGGCGATTCGTAATAAAGGAGACAAGTTGAAAGCTTGACAATGCGCGAAGACAGCTCTCTTTTTGTGTTTCGAGTCTCGTGGCAATCCTTTGTTATTCACGGTATTTCATAGTTAAATCAATTCAACTAGAGTATTCCTTCAACGAGAAAAGAAGAAAAAGAGCAAGAAGAAAAAGATATAGATCTTTCTTTTCGATTTTTAAAGCGAAAGATGCATAAATACTATGGTATATTATTTCCTTATATATCGTTTCCTTTGATACGTATATCCAATACTGAATTTAATTGTACATTTACATAAGATACTCGAATCGTTTCTCATTTCCAACACTTTACCGACGTTATAGTACGCGAAATAATTACATCGCAATATGTGAACGCAACGTACTTTAAATGCCGCGTTCTGAATTCTTTAAATTTCTTCACATTTTTATACAGTCATTCCAATTGAAAAAAGATACACTTTAAAGAAAATTATCTTGTGTGCAACAAAGCTACTTCGTCGATGAAGCGTCAATTAATTGCTTAAACGTATACTTTGTGTAATTTGACGATTCTTGTCTCTTTCACTGCAATAATCGATACTTCCTCCTAGTTTCTCTCAATAGCTCTTCAATCTCAATACGTTCGTAATATCTTAACATCTAACATCACACGCACACGTTTAATAACTATATTTACAACAAATTTGGCAAGTTTCACGCCACTGGCAATTTCATGTCACTGACAAGTTTCATGTCATTGACAAGTTTCATGCCATTGACAAGTTTCATGCCACTGGTAAGTTTTACCCTACTGGCAAGTTTCGCGCCGTCGCCAAATCTAACCACTATAACCTAGTACAATCCATTTTTTGAACACTGCCAGTAAACGCTGGATTTGAAAGGCCTTTCTTCTTTCTATAAGATTTTTTCAGCATTTTGCTCCTGTCAAATTGAAATAAACGATTATTAGTAAATTTATATTGACATAAGGCGGAGGAAGAATATTATAGAATCTATACTTACGAGGATATACACGGAACCCACCAGAAACTTTGTTCCTTGCCGAAGTCGTTACCCTCCTGTAGGGTTTCTGGTAATTCCTGGTTCAACGTTTCTGGCAAGCCAAGGGTCAGGAAGGCGTGTCCAAAAGACAGCAAACCGAGGGCAACCAGCGGTAAAGATGGATCAATGTCAACCTAAATTAAACGAAAAATATTCTCCCTTTTATACGCTTCCCCTTCTACGTCTTTCCCTTATACGCCTCCCGTTATACGTCTCCCACTATACGTCTCTCTCTATACGTTTCCCTCTATACCTCTTTTAGAAGTAATAACAATTAATTCCGCTTTCCGCTAATTCCTTAATTTCCCTTCGATTTTTGGGAAATAAATGGATACTACCATAAGTTCATTTTCGGTAATAACATTACACAAATAATAGTATACTTTGAGGTAAATTTATAATTCAGAACAGAATAACTTACACAATAATCAAGAATGTCCTCGCAAATATTCCTCTTCGTATTTTCTGTATACTTAATATTCTTTTAAATATTAAGAAAGAATATTGGTTAAAGACAGAATTTGAAGAAGTTGTCAATATACAAAGGATCATTGATGTTACCTGTATAACGAGATTTTGTAAACATTCGTTTCATTTAGAAACGAAGCTATAGTGTAGTATCGCAAACCTGTAAATAATTACAGACAATAGAAAAGTTACATTTCCTTCGCAAAAAAACGAAACGAAGGAAAATATATCGAAAATCTATCTTGTTTCCGTGATTCGTAAGATCACAAGAAGAATCCATGGCCGACAAGGAACATAATTTTTCTACAAATTAAACCAACTTAAAAAAACGTATTTCAATAACAGATAATATTAGTCGTAAATTAAAAAAGAGGTTGAGTAATTTTCGGATCGTAGAAATACGATGTCGTTAACAAAAATTTCGATTCACTTATCAGATAAATAATGTAAGGTCCCAAAATGTGGACGATATAACCGATGATATGGATTAAAAACACGCCCTGAGCTCTCACCACAGTCGGCGGCATTTCCGCTGCATATTGGAAACCAATATTCGCGGCGATATTCACCCCAAGACGCGCTATAATCGCCATGGCAACCGTTGTCGAACCTTGAATAAGTTGAGAAATATGTAAATGCCACGATCGCCGCATTCCACGCACGATACATACGCCCGATGCGCGCATGGTCCAATTAAAAATTAAATGTCATCCCTGTCGAGTATGTGACGTTGAGAAATAAATGTCAATCGTTAATGGAATAGGATTTAAAGGCAAAAAAGAAAAAGAAAAGAAGAGAAGAGGAATATTTGTATAAAAAGATTTTATAAGATTCGATTATTATTAATACTAAGTAAAATGACCGGATTGTATAATTGTAAATTCTCTATAATATGATTTTAAATAATACGGGTCTATATTATTATGTCGTTCAAGTCTGTTGTCTATAAACGATAAAAGAGAATTCGAAGGAAAGTTTTGTTGCAAGATGAGGAAATAAAAATAGTAAATTGTTTTATAACTACAACGTTCTCTTCTAAATACGGATTAAAAAATGTCTATTTTCCACTCCTTAATGTCCTTGAAAACGCGGATATCCCCTAACGCTACCGCTTATCTCCTTACTATCTAACAAAAACATTATTCTTGCATCAAGCACGAGCTTTCATTTCTCAATCTCCCAAAGCTTTCACTGGAGAAGCTTCAGAAAAGCGCTTTTTAAAACGACCGTCGATCGATAAAACCGGATTTTTTCTATAAAATTCACCCCCGCTTTCTCACTGCTATTCACACGTTCCTGCTATTTTATTGAATAATATCGATTGACAAGTCATTTATCAAGAAATAAAAAAAAAAAAAAAAAGAAAAAATGTTACCAGAGGGGGTAGCGATGGCAACGAAGGAGAAAATGCCACAGAGGAACATCGATGCGAAACCCATCCATCGTCTGCCCCATCTGTCGAGGAAAAGGGCGAGTAGAACAGCGGCCGGAAGTTCCGTGAGGGACGCTAAAGAGAACGACGTGAAAACGTCGGGGTCCAGAAGTTTCATGTTCCAAACGTGGCCGTCGAACACCCACACCATCAGCAACCTAGAAAAGAATCAGCCGAGTCATACATAAATCACGCTGGACTTCAAGATCGTTTATTAATCCTTCGCATACTCGTTCCCTCGCGTTTGACGTTTATCGATGCTAATTATATACTTAAGCAGATTCTTAATGACCCACATAAAATGCCCCATATACTCTCTTAATGTTCATTCGAGTAGTTTGTATCTAGTTTATGGTAATTTGTGTCTATTTTAATACTGGTTTTATAAAGACAGGGAAGTAGCGTCGAGGCTGATTGGTAACTTGGTTGAATTAACGGTGTAATATAATTGGAATATCGTGAGGCTGAGAGTTAAGAACATATTCTTAGTTAATTTTATTTTAGGAAATGCAGGAAGATTCAGAATTATCATAATATTAAAAACAAAGAAAATATAAGAAACGTAAAGGAAGTATAAAATTGAATACCTTTCCTATCTACAGGGTGGTTGGTAACTGGTGATACAAGCGGAAAGCGGGTGTTGTACGCGAAAAAAGAAGTCGAAAATATATGTCGGGTTATGGTTAGAATTTTGTAACAACTGTTCACGTGAATTAGCCATTGTTTCACAAAGCCGAGATTATATTTACACGTATATACAGGACTATCACAAAGCTTAACAAATAATAAGTCTAATGAATAATAAGTTTAACGAATGATAAAATTAGTGAATAATAAATTGTATGAATAATAAGTTTAATGAACACTATTAACAATGTCTTTGGGTTCAAACGAATCCACGGTCAACGGGATAACTCTTCACTAAACGTAAACTAATCTTAGGCGCAAAATACGATTGTTGAAAATGCTCGATGTATCACTCTCCAAAGCAATCACACGAATGCCAGCCTCGTGGAATTTTTCTCGCTGTACGATTGCATTTGTTTTCTATACCCGTTTGGAAGCATCGAGAAGGTTCCAAACGCCGTTGCTAGGCAGTTTCTGCCTGAAGTTTGATTATTAATACAACGTATGTCCCATTGTATCGACACCTCCGAGGCAACATCACACGTGGCTAGGCCCGACATATAGAATAGAATTTTTTTTTAATTTTTCCGAGCGAAAATTCAAAGTCGATTTTCTCGAAAACAAAACCTCAAACAAAAAATTTTTATTCTATATCTTCGACTTCTTTTTTCGCGTAGAATCACCCCCTTTCCGCTTGTACCATCAGTTACCAACCACCCTGTATATCTTTTCGTATATGATTATAAGTTTCTCTGGTGTCTTAGTTTTTTCTAAAATAATATTGTAATCATTGCTGAGAATTTACAAGTAAAAAGTTCTAGCTGTGTAGTTTGTTCGATTGATGTTGGAAAGGTTAACTTACCAATAAATGATGAGCATGATAGTGATACGACCAAGTCGTGGCAGCTTGAAGAGATGTAGGACAGTGTATTGATTATGCGATTGATCCTTCTCATTCATCGCCTTGCAACTTTTCTCAAATTCGTCGAATATTTCTTGCTTCACCTCTTTACCGTTCACTTTAGCGAAGTTTTTCAGCATCTCGATCGCTTTGTCCACCCTGCCACTGGTTATGTACCAACTACGGAAGTATATGAAATACGCAAACGTTATAAAAGCCTGTAAGAAATTTTCAAAATCATCACTTTCACCAACCTTTTGTATCGACAAACTTTTTGTGCAAATTTGAATAGAGCTGTCTAGTTACGCATCAATCATTTATTTTGCACAGCTAAAAATGTGATGGCTTATCGAGAGAAAGATGTTGACCTTGAGATGTTTTATTATGTTTTATTTACGAGACAGAGGAATCGATGTAATAACCGATCCCAAGATAGTATGTATTGCTGGATAAAATATTACCCAATTTAATTCAGCTATAATTTTGGAATTTTTATGGTCCGATCTCAAAGGACTTTTGATGTTTTAAGAGAAACTTTAACGTAAAAGAAATTTCTTATATTTCTTTGAGGATTATTTTTAAAGAATTTTCCGATGATACGAAGATACAAAAATAATCCAAAGGACGAGGTAAGATTAAATGTCTACTATACTATCGTATACTAATTTACTTACGAAATTTCTTTGTATTATATTTTTATAATGAAAAAGAAATTGGAATTAAACTACCGTGCACTTTCAGGAACAATCCATGGTCCTACAAACGCAACCACCATAGGACACGCGGTGACCATGCTGAGGATCCTCCAATTTGAGATCCAATATGCGATCCAAGGCAAAAGACTCGAGGCTGCCGCGAAATAAAGTCCAAACGACATGTTCGCTACCAGAGTTCGATATTTCGGACCGACATATTCGATCACTGAAAGAATAATTCGTGATATCGTTATTGTATTACATCGTTATAGAAATCTTCCCAAATGTTTCGTCAATTTCGTTTCTTCATTTGATATAATAATATTGTTTCCTTATTTCCTTTAGGTTTGTCCTTTCTTCGTTTTTTACCAATCTAATTTCAAATATTCAGACTTATTTGTAGATTTTATAAATCATTAACATCGACAATGTAAGATCGTTTTGAATTAAAAAGAATTTTAAAAGGAACACTGCTTTCATCTCAATATCGAACGGAGAGTGCCTCAGTAATCGTGGTATAACCGAAGATTATTCTCCATAGGGAAATAGGTCACTCGAAAGATACAATTTCATACCAGAAAAGTATACAGAATTAAGTATCCTGTCGTTTAAAATAAAATATCTTAAAGTATCCCTAGACACATGTAATTTTAATACCAAACTAGATATACAATTACACAACAAATTTCAAATTACGAGATATAATTCCAAAATATAAAGTTTCAGTAAAATCATTTACCATTAAATATCTTAAAATTGATATCGTAAAATTCGAATAAAAATTTGACTTAAGAAAAAACAAACCGACATAGGGCAATAAACATTTATTCAAACACGTCATAAATAGTTAATCGTTACGTAAAACGGGACCGATACCGGCGCCTCATTATTAGGTCATAAATTATAGTTTTCCTATTCTCAACAGCTTTTTCTCTCTTATAATTTTCTCGATGACTCACCGATAATGAAAAGCACGTTGAAGCAGTTATCGAACGAGGTACCGACGACTAATCTCGCCAGACAGAAGCTCCAGAAGCTGTTGCAAAACGCAGTGCCGACAGACGCGATGAAACCAACCGCGTTGCACGCAACCAACGCTGGAATTCTGCCACAATGGTCGGCTATGTAACCGAATATTAAGCCTCCAAGAATGCTGCCGACGAAGAAGGCCGATTGTGCTGCTGAGCCGAGGAATGCGTGGTCGCATACTCATTCCAGCTGAAACAGAAAAGGGGGATGCTTTATAATTGCGGCTAGTTATGAAAAAACACCGCGTGGTTAGAAAATCGATAGAAGGTGAAGAGAATAAGGAAGACGACGAAAGGACGAGTAATAAATTCCGTAGTTTTTTAATATCATCAGAATTGAAAACCTGAGTCGTAGGTTAGTTAATTGTAGTCTTTTGGTAATATTTTTAGTAATAAAATAGTAGAGGTAGTTTGCATAATTCTTGGATATGATTAGAGAATTTGTCATAGTGGAAGGAATATAAATTTGTTAAGTAGAAGATAGTATCTCCCGATTTAAGTAGGACTTTTTTAGTAATAAAATAGCAGAAATAGAAATTAGAAATGTAGTATCGGGAAGAAGGGCCTAGGAAATGTCGAGCTAACTACAGACAATGTCGCGAGAGCCGAGGCGCTGTCGGTTCCATCAATGCATTACCGAGTCCTTCAGGTAAATAGCTTTGCCGAAAAGACCTACGTGACCCTGGCTACGAGCGTCTGTAGAACACGTGTGCGGTGGGCCCAGCAATAGACAATAGAGTGCTACAACGGCCAGAGAGGCAGTCGAGAAGCAGAGTGCGAGTTGAGCGGATACGGAGTGTGAGTCGGCTTGCGACGATATCGTAGTCTGTCCTTTTGTTATCGAATATCACTCATTAAAATACATCAAACTTTAAACTCTACCATCATCACTTATCACTTACTCTAAGAATCCACAAGTTACTACAGAAATAATAATAATAACAATAAATATTCGATAAAAATGTCTTGAGTCGTAAGAAGTTACCAAGTGCGTATTTATACGTTCAATTCGAAATATCTGTCTATTGTACAGTTGTAACTTTCACTTTTCGATTTATGCGATATTATATAAACGGATTCATGTTCGTGATTTAATACGCCGAGACGTACAAATAATTAAGGATGACAAGGTTAATTTTATGTTCCGTTATAAACGAGCTCTGTTAAGATGCAAACAGCATAACAAGTAATTACACCTACGTCTAAGTTCGTGCAACCAACAAGGACTTCTTTTATAATGACTGCATTATATGCTATCGTCAGCAGCTTTATGAAAGACCGTAAATATTTATAGAACGACGGTTCCAACAGTTTTAATTTAAATAAAAATTTGTTAATCGGTGTCGAAAGTTTGAAGTTACTTTATATAAAGAATATAATTTTCTCTTGTGATTTTACCTCGACAGCTATAGATTTGTATGGTATCATCGTGTGATTAAAGGTCCATCCATATTGGCATGGTTTTATTGGCCAGGATGGGTCTGCCTCTCTGATACCACTCTCCAATATGTCGGTATAGTTCACATTGTACATGTTACATCGCGAAAACGAAGTCGCACCTTCCGCCAGCAATTCCTCACTCGACGCTGGAGGGATCGATAGTGCAATCCTACATAAAACAAGAATACGTTACATTAACGATGATGAAATTTGCAAGAAGTATTTTTAAGAATACTAATTTTCCTTTGATTTTCTTATCTTTTTTTAAATAACCAAGGAAAAATGACAGCAAATGGTAGAGAGAGGGAGAGAAATTGGAAAACTAAGATGAAATTTCTACTCAAAAGTGCATAGTTTTTAATCCTAATCTTAAATTAGTCCAATTCCTTGAAACTTAATTCGAATCCTGTTTAAATAAAAAATGTGACAAAAGTAATATACATAACAATATAAAAATCTATAATAATTTCTCTAATAAAGAATAACGACGATATCAGTAACAGTAATAACACATTATCTTTAATAGTGTTTACATTTTCGCATTTTTAAATTTTCTGTAAAAATAAAATTCGCATAAAAATCCGCGGCCTATTTATTATTTATAAATCTGCTTTTTCAAAAAAAAAAAAAAAAAAAATCAAAAATGGGAAAGGTGAAAAAATAAAACAACAGGAAAACAAAAGCACAAAATATAAAAGAGGAAAAGAGACAATGACCGTAAAAATAGGAACAAAGGCAAGAGCTGGAAGGACGATCGTCCCGTATCTGTTGCACTCCGAGGCATTCGAATTGTGTTGGGATTTAATTACCGATCGCTGCACGTATCGGTGAGTCTATTTCCAGACAAATAAACGGTACGCGGGGAGATTCGAGAAATTATGCGAAACGAAAAAGAATTTCCTAGCCGATCAGTTCGCGGAACACGTGAACGTCTAGAATCTGCCGGAGGTCGTCGACCAAACTGGTTTCCGGCGGGCCCCCGGAACGCTAAGAAATCGTCGATCTACAAAGCGATAGTTTCGCCTTGGCCAGGGTGATTCAATGGAAAACAAGCGTAACGAACGATTTTCCTCGTTGACGCATCGTAGAAAACCAGATCTCGCATGCGTCGTCAAGAATGGTAACACGATTCGTTGGAATCGTGCCATCCAGACTTCCTATCCTTTCACAAGTAATTCCTTACGTTCTTGAAATAGAACACGTGAAAAAGACGTTGATAATAGTATAACTATGGAATCGCGATTTCCAACTATTTTTATCTCGTCGCAAACTGGTTACAGGTATCTCCCCCACTCCCGTACGACACGATATTTACATATGCATTTACATATACAACGCGATACTTGGGTTTTCCTGATTCAATAAACACAGTTGTTTCGTGCAAGTTATCAGATATTATATTGTGGTTTTAAAGAAACAAATTGTCGCGATGCGATACGCTATCACAGCTGAGAAAATGGAAATCTCCGTGCAAGTGGAAGATTCTGTCGTCGAGAATATTTATTGCGACCTGCATGGAAAACAAACAGGCTTTCGAGAAGCCTGGTTTAAACTACGTGCACGTGACTTGAACAGATATGTACATATGCATATAAATTGTCTCCTATAGAAGGTGGTTAATTCTAGACATCGAAAGGAACGTCTTTAATGAAAACATGTATTGATTTGTTATACGATCAACATGATTATTGACCATTTCGATCTGCCCGAGCTGAAAATGTCTATCGCGTAACAGGGTAAATTCGAACATAAAGAAACTATGTAGGATCGTTCGTTACGTATAACTCAATAATTCAAATAAGACAAATTGCACATGAAGTGTCACTTACTTTTGTTTGTCTGTGAGGTTCCATCGTTCGAGTTCCGGAACGGTACACCAGTGTTCAGCTGGCAATAGCGTGATGAAGAAATGCGTGAAGTAGAGGAACGCGTAGACGAAGGTGAAGGAGCATGATGAAAAGGAACCATTGGTAGCGGCTGGCCTCGCCAACGTACGGTAGTATGTCGTCGAAGGTTTCGATCTTCGGACGTTCGCCCTCCTCGGCTTTTACGGACTCCACCATGACTGTCATTATCTCGATATCTGCGAATCAATGATCCTCGATCACCTACTTAACTCAAATTACACGTTACGAGGAAACTAAGTTCAAGGTGAATGGGGTCTTATTAGGTCGCCGAATAAATTCGTGTTGCAATGCGTTCATACCTTTTTATGTGTTTTAGGAATACAGATCGATAAACGATCAAGGTGATCGATCTTATGATATACAGTGGCTCACGGAAGTACTCGAACACTTTCATATCACGAAACGTTCTATAATTTCGTTAGCACTCTAACGAGATACGATTATCGAGATTATAATAGTAAAATTTGGAATCAATCTGAGATTGTATATTGAAGATATATATACATGAGACAATGTATATATATTTCGCAAATATATATGTTAAATGAAAAATTAATATGTATATAACACATGATGATGATTTTACTACGTACATCGTGGCTTATTATTCTTATTAATTTAGCGAATAATTGACTGCTCAAATACTCTGGTAATTTTTATATATAAAATAACAATAATATATGTTTCCAATAAATATATGAAATTTCTATATACACGTTTAGATCTGTTTCAAATTTTCTCAATGTAATTACGACGATCGTGTCTCACTTCAGTGTCAATGAAATCTCAAAGTGTCTCGTATAAAAATCACCAAAGGTTTGTTTAAGTGCCCGAGTACTTTCACGTGAGCGACTGTTGTTTTAGTAGCAAGTTCTCTTATGTCTATCTCTTCGTTACATTTAGCCGGATAATTTCTCATGTTTATCAACGTGTTATGATGTTTCTCTTATTAAGCGGAGAAATCTCTTCTTCGCTAAATTTTCTTAAACGGGTTCAAGGTGAGGTGAACCACATTGTTGAAATCAAGATGAAGAAGATGAAATCTAAAGTCGAGATGAAAGGAAGTAGATGTTTGTATTGTCTAGATATATTGCCATGCTACTTTTTGACACGATATAATCTTAGGTAAAGGCTAATTCAAGGTGATACAGAGTGTACTGGAAAAAGTGATTTGAATTTGCTAGAGAGGAAGAGAAAAGGAAAGATCCTTGAACATTTTTGCAAGGTTATTGCAAAAAGGAGGATACTATCGAAGGCTTATTGCTGTCACTTGTACGTTCTAACTGGAGTGTCCTTTAAATAATTTGCTTCTTATTAGATCCTTTTTGCAAATAGGAAGATAATATTTTTGAGACGTGAGGATTGTTAAATAAAAATGTAATGTAATCAGATGTAAATTGTCATTGGAATAGAAGAGTTTGTTTAGAAGAAATGATCATGAAATACACAAAATGTATCGTGCGTAATGTGTAAATAATAATTAATTCTAAAGACAATTAATGAAAATTTTAAATAATAGAGCACCATACCTCCGGTTCCTGCTTATTTTGACACTGTGCAGAATGTCACACGATTGTTGCCTTTTTTTTTTAAAGATTATTCAGTTAAGAAACAAGCACCAATAAAAAAGCAATTATAGTTAATTATTAAAAAATCCAAGTAGGTATTACATAAATAAAATTATCAAGGAAGATATTTATCGTAAAGATTGTGTGCTTATGAAAGAAGTAAACGAAATTATTGTAGCTCCATAGTAATTTGTATTAATCTTTGAATCTTGTTTAAATAAAATTTTCGATAAAAATTTGATTCTATCAGTGAACGATTACTACAGTTAATTACTGGATAATTAAAACAAGTAAGTAAAATTATTGTTACAATAATCCCGACAAATTCGTGATATTATTCAACTAGAATCGTTAAGAAAAAATTCAACACCGTTAGCGAACGCCATTTTACTTTTACTTCACGAAGGCTAACGTTATAAACGTTGAATCAAGAGCAATCATTTTCAATATAAAATATACGCGCGAAAGCTTTTGCTCCCTTTGATAATTGAATCCTTAATTTTCCGCCAATTAAACTCTTTCCCAACCACCTTCGTCTTCTAAGAAACCTTTCATACCCCAAAGAGAAATCCCCTTTTGCACAAACTCGCTTTTTTTCAACCATCGTACAACACGATATGATATTTACACCGTGCAATTTACACGATTCAGATCTCAATCTTGCAAATCATTTCGAAAATAGATCGATGATTAAATCGATTATAAAATCGTTCCTGCAAGTTTTAATTGATTAATTATTTCTTTATTTGATGAAATATTATTTATTATTTAAATATCGTTAATTTACTAGCGTTCAATGAAATTTCTCGTAGAATTAAGTTCGTTTAAAATATTATTAATTTAATGACATTTTTTGTAAGATAATTGCGGTTAGATTTGATCTTTAACGAAATCTACGAGATGATCGCGTTCGATTAATAGTCCATACATAGATGTTTCATAAGTGTAGATGGTTATTTATTACGGTT